>NW_028318682.1:3400000-3700000 GCF_062004578.1 Staurois parvus | reverse complement strand
CTTGCTGCTTTTGGCTTCCACCTCTCCTAGGTGAAGCCCACCTGACTTCCAGGCAGTGACCTCCTGTCTTCCAAGTGGAGCCCTCCTGACTCCTATCTGCCGGGGTGGAGCCCAGAACTCTGATCCTGACTTTCTGAAAAGGCCTGCACACACCTGTGCAATCGGTCTCCTGGCCATTCCCAAAACCTGGTCCCAGGATTGGAGATTTCATCCCTCCCAAATCGCTTCGAAATCTCCAGGCTCCAGCTCCCAAAACAGACCTTACAAACAAAGGAGGAAAGTGAAAAGCCACTTTCCTCCGTATCAAACACTTACCCTGGAGCCCCTCAACCTGCCTAGTTGAGAATCCTGGGTGACAGATCGTCACACTGTCACAATATATATATATATATATATATATATATATATATATATATATATATATATATATATATATACTGTATGTTGAAATGCGTTTTTATTACAAAATATATGAAAAATATTTTAAAAATACATTTCAAATACACTGTATGTCTTTAAAAATACAAATCTACATTTTTAGAATGCATTTACAAATATATGTAAAAATATATGTTAAAATGACTTTTTTATATGTAAAAAAAAAAATCTGAAAAATATATTTTAAAAATATATATTTTTAAACATTTGGCAAAGTTCTGTGAATGGTAAGACTGCCTGAAGTTAGATGCAATTAGTTTGGCAGTTTAACTGCTCTCATTTATGTATTTCGACTGTGTATATTGTGATTTATATTTTCAGTGAACTTACTGCATCCAGATAAAGCACTGGGAGACTTCTGACAACTTATTGGCCATCCATGGTGACATAAAGTATGTGATGGTGTCAGGTACTAGGCTTCCATTATGAGGAAAGGATGTACAAATATTTTGGCAGAGCCTTATGTTTTAACATTATCTTTTTCCTCAGGGCCGCTGATAAGGAGGTAGCACCAGTCCTCCTGTATGTGGCCAAGGCCAGTAGGGGGGGGGGCTTGGGCAGCAGAAGAATCCGATATGGGCAAAAGAGAGGTGATCGGTGCGGTGCCGCGCAATAAAAGGATCCAATTCTCTGGGTCTCTCTCCCTGCAGCAGCTAAAAGCTGGTTTCTCCGTCTCTCCCTCCCATCGGCTTTCATCTGCTGCAGTGAGAGACACGCAGGGAATCGGTTCCTGTAATTGCCGCCCTGCCTCACAAATCAACTTCCCTGTCCAGGATTCAATTCCCCCTGCTGCCCACTAATAATAATTTTAGTGTATTTAATGTAGAGGTGACCTGTCAGGCTGTATGGGGCCCCATGATTTCTAACAGTAGACCTGTTCTTCTGACTTGCAATCTAATTCTTTAAAAGCTTATTTAAGGCTGTGCTGTATGAAATGTTCTTATTCCTTTGTAGTTACAGCCTCAACACATCCGGGTGATCATTGACGCCTTCAAGAACACGGCAGCCCTAAGAAGAGAAGGGCTTAACTTCCGAGAGAAGAATTACAATTGTGTCCGTGCTGATAAGAGTTCTATCTATTCGAAATGTGTAAGCAGTGTATACTTCAATATGTTGTACTATAATCAGGTTATTGCTCCCTGAGTGCTGTCTGTGATATTATTGTATTGATCTGATCTTTCTCCAATCAGGATGATGAAGGGGTTGTCATGGTAAAAACAAAATCCAACATTCTGCTTTCTGTGTACCGGGAAGGAATGTATCCCAGCGTGTGTGTAGAAGCCACTGAGAAGTTAGGTAACTGATTTTCTTTTCAGTGTTTTATTATTGCCTGATCCACACATTGCCAGTCACCTCCAGTGCTCTGCAGAATGGTCATCCAGTATCAAAGGGTCAGCAAGAAAAAGGACTGTAAAGTGTAACTAAACCCATCGGTTTAACTGTTTGCCAAAATAGGTACATTGGTCCAAACTTAATGCAAAAATATCCATACCTGGAATTCCTCTTTAAGCTGCAATGTCAGCAGTCCTGTGGATACTTGTGTCCATTTCATGACGTTTACATTCACTTCCAACTAACACTCAATCTGCATTATATAGAGATGTCATTTTTTTTTGTTCACATTTGAGACCAGCTAGAGAATACTTCATAGCTGCAAATATAGTTAAAAAACAAACTTTAGTGCTTGCAAATATAGTGCATTAACTGTGAGGTTTTTGAAAACCAGTCGCAGGTAGTCACAAACATGAAATAGCCTTATTGCTAAAAAAAAATGGTTGAGAATTTTCATTGACGCTAAAGTACTCGTGTATTAGGTCTGCGACAATAAAAGTCCCCAATGTTTTGCAGCAGTGGAGGTTATCTGTGTTGTGGATATTGCACTACCTTGAGGATACAAGGACTACAATCATACATATATAGTGTCTTGAAAAAGTATTCATACCCCTTGAAATTTTCCACATTTTGTCGTGTTACAACCAAAAATGAAAATGTATTTTATTGGGATTTTATGTGGCAGACCAACACAAAGTGGCACATAATTGTGAAGTGGAAGAGTAATGATAAATGATTTTACATTTTTTTTTACAAGTATCTGAAAAGTGTGGTGTGCATTTGTATTCAGCCCCATTTACTCCAATACCCCTAACTAAAATCTAGTGGCACCAATTGCCTTCAGAAGTCACCTAATTAGTAAATAGAGTTCACCTATTTATAATTTAATCTCAGTATAAATACAGCTGTTCTGTGGAGCCCTCAGAGGTTTGTTAGAGAACATTAGTGAACAAACAGCATCATGAAGGCCAAGGAACACACCGGACAGGTCAGGGATAAAGTTATGGAGAGGTTTATAGCAGGGTTAGGTTATAAAAAAATATGCCAAGCTTTGAACATCTCATGGAGCACTGTTCAATCCAGCATCTGAAAATAGAAAGAGTATGGCACAACTGCAAACCTACCAAGACATGCCATCCACCTAAACTGACAGGCTGGGCAAGGAGAGCATTAATTGGAGAAGCATCCAAGAGGCCCATGGGAACTCTGGAGGAGCTGCAGAGATCCACAGCTCAGGACAACTATTAGTTGTGCACCCCACAAATCTGGCCTTTATGGAAGAGTGGCAAGAAGAAAGCCATTGTTGAAAGAAAGCCATAAGAAGTCCCATTTTCAGTTTGTGAGAAGCTATGTGGGGGACACAGCAAACATATGGAAGAAGGTGCTCTGGTCAGATAAGGCCAAAATTGAACTTTTTTGCCTAAAAGCAAAATGCTAAGTGTCGGGGAAAACTAACACTGCACATCACGCTGAACACACCAGGAAAACGAACACTGCACATCACCCTGAACACACCAGGAAAACAAACACTGCACATCACCCTAAACACACCATCCCCACCGTGAAACATGGTGGTGGCAGCATTGTGTGAGGAATCTTTTCTTCAGCAGGAACAGGGAAGCTGGTCAGAGTTGATGGGAAGATGGATGAAGGCAAATACAGGGCAATCTTAGAAGAGAACCTGTTAGAGTCTGCAAAAGACTTGAGACTGGGGCGGAGGTTCACCTTCCAGCAGGACAATGACCCTAAACACACAGCCAGAGCTACAATGGATTGGTTTAGATCAAAGCATATTCATGTGTTAGAATAACCCAGTCAAAGTCCAGACCTAAATACAATTGAGAATCTGTGGCAAGGCATGAAAATTGCTGTTCATAAATGCTCTCCATCCAAGCTGACAGAGCTTGATTTCTTTTGCAAGATGTGCAAAGCTCGTAGAGAAAAAAAAGTCTCCAAAAAGACTTGCAGCTGGAATTGCAGCAAATGATGGTTCTACAAAGTATTGACTCCGGGGGGCAGAATACAAATGCACGCCACACTTTTCACATATTTATTTGTAAAACATTTTGAAAATCATTTATCATTTGCCTTCCACTTTACAATTATGTGCCACTTTTGTTGGTCTATCACATAAAATCCCAATAAAATACATTTAAGTTTTTGGCTGTAACATGACAAAATGTGGAAAATTTCAAGGAGTATGAATACTTTTTCAAGGCACTGTACATGTGGAATGATTACATGGCAGGATTGGACACAGGTGCAGCACCCCACCCACTGATATAAAGCAGAGTAGGACAGAGGTTTTATATTCATATATATTTATATATAGGATTTGTATAGCACCAACATTTTGCGTAATGCTTTCAAAAATGAAGGAAGACAGTGCAGTTACAAACCATTTCAACATAAGAATATTAGGTGGACCCTGCTCGTGAGAGCTTACAATCTAAATGTGGGCCATATAGTGTACTACATTCACTCAGTGGGTGACCCTAAGCTGGTTCCCACCCAACAGTCCTTGATTGCAAAGGAACCATGCAGAAAATTGTTGGCCAAAAAGTTGCTGCATCCAATCAAATGCAGTCGGTGGTCGGATATGTTGTCAGCTGGTAGGGCTGGCTGTCCACAATATAATAACTGTAGTGGGATATTCCTTCTTCCACACTGTATAGCCGCACGGAATGGGGATAAACTATTGGTGTATGACCAGCTTAAGAGATTTGGGCCCTCGGGGTATTTCTTGCCTGTCTTACCTAATAGGTCAATTTGTTGTTTTCCTGTTATCATAACAACCTAATGACTCAGCTTTACAAGAGATTTTTAATTGCATAGTAGAATGATAAATACCTCCTTTGGAACATGTTGACTTCCATTGTTTGTAATACATTGTGTTGTGTTGCCAATCAATCAGCAAAATATTCATCTTGTTAGTAAGCAACCGAACTCTTCCCTCTAGTGGTCAAAAGCATTACTACACCACTTTAAAAAATGTTCTACAGTTAAAGAGGAGTTCCAGCTGAAAAGATAAAAAAATAAAAGTCAGCAGCTACAAAAACTCTAGCTGCTGACTTTTAAAATACAGCCACTTACCTGTCCCTCGGTCCAGCGGTGTCCTCCCCACCGTTGGTTTCACCGGCTGTCTTCTCTCCCTAGCGCCTGCATCTTTAGTGTGGGCACCTGGCTGTGACAGCTTGCTCGGGTGCCCACTGCTCATGCGCGAGAAGCACTACGCTTTGTGAATGGCCCCATAGTCTTCTGGGATCTGTCACGTTTCAGGGGGGGGGGAGAACAACTTCTTCTTCTGATTGCCTAGGTGATCGCAGTGGAAGTGGGAGCGGGTACCTGTCAAATTCAGGTACCCACTCCCCAAAGGTGCCAATCCTTGATGGGGAGCGGGGGACAAAGCTTTAAAGCAGGATGTCCCCTTTTGGGTAGAGCTGTGCTTTAACCAGCTCTAGAATGTGTGAAAGTCATGGGAGCTAAAAATGCTGTGGACAGATATTCAGAATTTCAAGCCAGAAGATGGGGAAAGGTTTAAAGGAATATATTACAGATCTGTTGATAAAGTCAGATGTGCAGTGAATGGGTGCTGATGGATGTAAATTGCCTCTGTCCCGATTGTCTGCTTTGTTTAATTTGTTGTCATTAGGTTCCTATTTCCGGGAGAAAGGAATATGATCTACACACACTTCAGCAGAGATGAATAGAAGATGGAAATGTGCATGGAAAGGATGAACTGTGACTATAATTGGAGATGAGAGAACCTACTTTATCTTCATCGATGACTGGCTCCTTATTGATCTAGTGTACCGCAACTGTAAATAAAATATACAGGTTTATTTAACAACGCAACTAGTAACGTGCAAAGTTCAGAAAATCTAAAAAAAAAAAGACAAGCTGTGTAAATTAGAACTAAACACTTTTTTTTTTATTTTTTGCCAACAGGCAGGCTCTTTATTGCAGAAGAGACATGCAATGTATTTTCTGCAATAAAATAAACATACCTGCCCTGTTTGCAATCCTCCGCATAATGTAAATGGAGCTGCGCATGTTCTTGAGAAAATTGCAGTGGTAACAAAACGCGTCAGGGAGGAGCGACAGTTCGGAATGGAAGTGGGAGACCTGTGGTGGTGCAGAGACACACAGAGCAGCTGCAAGCAACCAGCCAACTGAGTACAGAGTGTGAGTGAGTGCCACCCACAGGTCCCATCTTTGAGACTAACATGGTTGCATTGAAGTTTTTAAACCTTCTGTGAATATGTGTATATTAATGGATGGTTGAAAGTTGTAATTTCTTACTGCACTGTATGAGTCTCCTTTCCTCTGGTGGAGTGGTATTATCAAGCCAGCACCCTGAAGGGATTGAGCAGGAGATGCAATTGGTTTCCTTAACCCAAGGGAACAGAGACTATAAAGCTAGGTTCACATCTGTGCAGGTGGTGCCGCTGCGGATCCCTACGATAATCCGTGCAGCCACACCACCCGCACAGAGAAATGCGGACCCGTGGGCAGGTGCCATTCGTTCTAATGGCAGGCCGACCGCACTGGAAAACGCAACCGTACTGGGAACCGAGGTTCCTGTGCGGGCTGCGTTATCAGAAGAAGTGCAGGGAATTCTTCCCTGCATGTCCCGGGGCACGGGAGTCCATTTAAATGAATGAGGTCTCGTGCCCGCGCAAAACGCGGCCCGCACGGCTGCATATATGTAAACAAGGGTCAAGAGTGTATGCCTTTTTAAAAAAAAAAGTCGGACATGGGAATCCGGTGAGTGCCATGGAAGATTGTGTGGTGGCTCTCACTTTTTAAGACTGCAGGACTCCAGCCAAATCAATATATATAATAATAATAATAATAATAATAATAAAAAAAGGATCTCATGGTGCAGTATCAGAGTAACTTAATATCCTTTATTAAAAGAAGATAAAAAATACTCACAAGAACTGTGCACTTGTGACATCCAATGCACCAGATAGATCGCTTGTTTACATTTCCATTCCAAATTGCCCCTAACCACTTGCCCTCCAAAGGATTTACCCCCCTTCCTGATCAGGCCATTTTTTGCGTTACTTTAACTGACAATTGCGCTGTCATGCAATGCTGCACCCAAATTAAATTAATGTCCTTTTTTCCCACAAATAGAGCTTTCTTTCAATGGTATTTGATCACATCTGCGGTTTTTATTTTTTGCGCTATAAACATAAAAAGACCGACAATTTTGAAAAAAAACCTATATTTTTGACTTTTTGCTGTTAACCAATACACGCCCGGCCAATAGCCAAAAGGCGGCCGGCAAAATGTACTGCATTTCCGGGTTGGACGCCAAACGGCGTCCTCCCGCACATGCGCACTTTTCGCGCTTGCAGAGCCGCACAGCGGCGCGATCTGTCACCGGCCGTGTATCTCAGACACGGCCGATGACAGATCTGAGTATCGGCCCTGACAGGTCACATGACAGTTGTATACAATGGATGGCTTCATTCATGCCATCCATTGTATACTAGTGCCTAGCTGTGAATGGTCACAGCGATCACATGTACATGTCATGTGATTAGCTGTGGCCAAATCACAGCTAAGCACAAAAAAAAAAAACCCTGAATAAATCTATGTCATTCAGGTAAATGCTTGCTTATAGCAAAGTAATTCTTTGCTATAAGCAAATTGTGTAAAAAAAAAAAAAAAAAAAATACTGATCACTTCCCCAAAGTAGTACAATGTTACTATGGTAACATTGTACTACTTTGGACATAGTGAAATGTGAAAAAAAAATCTTAAAAAAAGAAAAAAAATTTAATAAATAATTAAAAATAATAAAAAAAATAAAAAACAAATATATATATTTTTTTCATACTGTCACCAGTCAGTGTCCCTGATCACCGCCATGCCAGTTATATGGAGATGCTGTACTGCACTGGTGAGAGTATGTAAAAAAAAAATAGTGAAAATAATTTTTTGCATTTTTTCATTTTCCGAAAAATTATGACATAAAAATACAACTTCAAAAAACTCGCCATTCCTCTTATGAAGTACGTCGGACTGTCTACTCTGCAAAAAGGGGTCATTTGGGGGATATCTGTACTGTTCTGACATTCTTGGACCTCAAGAAATTAGATTGGCTGTCAGTACTTCATGATTGATCAATATTCAGATCTATACCATAGTTTGTGAACTCTATAACTTTCCTACAAACCAAAAAATACATCCTATTTTGGGTTATTCTCACCAAAGACATGTAGCAGAATACATCTCGGCCTAAATTTATGAAGAACAATTATTTATTTGCAAACTTTTCTAACAGAAACAAAGAAAAACGTGTTTTTTTTCAAAATGTTTGGTCTTTTTTTGATAATTTAGCAAAAAATAAAAACCCCAGCGGTGATCAAATACCACCAAAAGAAAGCTCTAGTTGTGTGAAGAAAATGATAAAATTTTAGTTTGGGTACAGTGTTGTATGTCCGTGCAATTGTCATTCAAAGTGTGAGAGCGCTGAAACTTGGAAAATGGCCTGGGCAGGAAGGTGTAAAATTGCCCGGTATTCAAATGGTTAAACATGTCCAGTAAAAAAAAATGTAAAAATCAGATTTAGGCCAAAATGTATTCTGCTACGTCTTTGCTAAAAAAAATCCCAATACGTGTAAATTAATTGGTTTACATGAATGTTATAGCGTCTACAAATGCACAGGGCTGCTGATAATGGGGTACCCCCGGCCCTCCTATAGGGGGCCAGGGCCCATCAGCTGTAGAGGGGGGCCCAGGCAGCTTACAAGCCCATCTGCAGCCTCCTGTCATTCTATCACACAGGGACTCAGTGTTGTGAATGTTAGCTGCGGTCCTGCTCTGCTCCACAGGTTTGACACCTTCAAGTTTCCTTCTGTTTTCATTTGATTGCAACTTTCTCTCTTCTCCCCAGACTGCTGATCCTTTTCTGTTCACTGCTACAAACCTCTCTCCTTATAAAACTTGACCCCCTTCCCCCCACTGTTATTACTTGTTCCCTCTGCAAACCTATATTTCACTGCTCAACTCTTTTTATTTATCTATTTATTTACTGATCAAGTTAATGTGTCTCATTTCCTATCGCCTCCAGCTCAGATCTCGCATTATTATAAGATCCCTAATTGAATCTCACCACTAGTCTGAATGAATTCACAATTCCTGGTCAGTCCCTGTAACATGGAAAAACACACTGGAACGCACCAAAAACGCACTGGAAAGAACATATCCCTAATTAAATTGAAGAAAAAGGGGAATAAATGAACTGGAATGCATAAAAAAACGCACTGGAACGCATCAAAAATGCAAGATGCACCGAAAAATGCTAAAAACTCATCAAAAAAGCATATGCAAAAACGCATCCAGAACACATCTAGACTGCGTTTCTGTAGTGTGAACCGGCCCTTAGGACTTGTTCATACCATTTGTGGTGCAGAAACACATGCAAGAGCATGCATTTTCCTGCACAGCAAAGAAATGCAATGCCCTTTGCAGATGTGCGCAGGTACCATGAATACTTAATTGCACCTCCACACATCTAGTAAACACAGATGTATTCACAGCCACAAAAACGCATGGTACCACACTACTGTGTGGTTAGATGCAACACACTTCCCACACATTAGGCAGCCCATTGAAATTAGTGGGCTGAGGAAAAACAATTGTCAAAAATGCCACATTCACACAGGTCCTCTGGCTTGTACAGCATGAAAGAGTGGGTTGTTCATGTGGCTGGACCCACCTGTTATGCTATGGGGACACAGCAGCTGTATGAGCACAGGTTTTAATCTGACAGGTGTGTAGGCATGGGGAAGTGGCCCTGAATGCTCACTGTCTGTGTTCAGGGCTGTACACCTGCACCCATATGCCTGTCAAATTAGAACCTGCAGTGTTTTCATAGTGTAACATAGGTTGCCTGCAAACGGCGACAGCCACAAAAACAAACCAGTGATTCCCACTGTACAGGCCACAGCACCCATGTGAATGAGCCCCAAGACCTACATTACACACACAGCTTTATTTATGAACTCAGTAAAGTTATATAATTTAAATTTAACAGAAATTTGGTTGGGATTATGTCCATTAATAATGTTTTTAGTGTATTTTTACCATAAATATAATTTTGATATTTTCTCTGGCAGTGGGGGGGGGCCCTGTTAGGTAGGTTGTACGGGGCCCAGTGATATCTAACAGTAGCCCTGCAAATGGCGGTATATATACTGGAATTTTTTTTCTTTTTTATACTAGTAATGGCGGTGATCAGCGACTTATAGCGGGACTGCAGGAGGCATTCTGACACTGGGGGGGGGGGGGAACTGACTAACTGTCACTGACATCCCCAGTGACACTAATAGAGTGATCAGTGCTAATAAAAAGCACTGACACTGTACTAATGACACTGGGCAGGAAGGGGTTAACATCTGGGGCAATCAAAGGGTTAACTGTGTGCTGTTTTACTATTGTGTATGTGTGTGTTGTACTGTGTAAGAACACTGCTTTGTATGGCTCTACTATGCAGAGCCATACAAAGCAGAATGCTGAAGCTGACAGAGGAAAGATCTGTATTGTTTACATACAGGTCTCTCCCCCATCAGTGATACTCAGTGATCATTGAAGCCGCCATTGGCGGTGCGGGTAGGGCCTCCTACCTGGCAATGCAAAATCACATATATTCGTGATTATGGACAGCCCTGGTGCCCTGTAGCAGTATTTCTGCTATAGGGCAGCGGACAAGCGGTTAAGAATATATATCCCCGGAGTAGTGTCTAAAATGGCCAAACTCACACTTCCGGCCGTAATGATGTCTCGTTATGTGATCAGCCACTTTATCATAGGAAAAACCAGTGCCATGCCAACATCAAGAGATTTCTGTTTAATTTTTGACATTGATCTGGTTGGAGTCTTGCGGTCTTAAAGTGACACTTACCTATTACAAGCCAATTGGAGGAATATTGTCAGTTATTACACCCAGAGTGTTGGAAGAGCATGTTTGACCTTACCTTTGGTGTGGATCAAATCTTGCGGTAAGCAGCAGCATTGGAAGGTGATAGTTCACTGTGGTGAAGCACATCAGCAAGTATATATGGAGCACGCATGATATATGCATGACAAATCACGATATTTTGAAGAAAGAAATTTCTCACTGGATATTTTGGGACTTTTTATGAATTTTGCATTTGTTTATATTAGTTTAATGTGTATGCGTTTACATGTATTTGTCATTTTTTATTTAAAAACTTTTTTTGCACATTTATATTGGGTTATACATTTCAGCTGCGCTGTACTTTTTCCATATTGATTTTTATTGGTGTTTGAAAGCACAACAGTGAGAAGCTGCAACATAATATATATGGTTTTTGATATATATTATATTGGCAAAAGTAAACAATTATATTGCCAAAAGTAAAAATGTCTTCATTTTTCAAAAAGCTGTGACAAAAAATTACAACTTCAAAAAACTCACCATGCCTCTAAATACAATAGAATGTCTATTTTCCAAGAAGGGGTCATTTGGAGGATATCTTTACTGTCCTGGCATTTTTGGTCCTCAAGAAATTAGATAGGCTGTCAGTACATCAGGATTAATTAATTTTCAGATACGCTATATTGCCAAAAGTATTGGGCCAGCCCTCCAAATCATTGGATTCAGGTGTTCCTATCACCTCCATGGCCACAGGTGTATACAGTCAAGCACCTAGGCATGCAGACTGCTACTACAAACATTTGTGAAAGAATGGGTCGCTCTCAGGATCTCAGTGAAGTCTGCAGAGTCAATAGCTAGAGATCTCCAAACTTCATGTGGCCTTCAGATTAGCACAACAACAGTGAATAGAGAGCTTCATGGAATGGGTTTCCATGGCCGAGCAGCTGCATCCAAGCCTTACATCACCAAGTGCAATGCAAAGCGTCGGATGCCGTGGTGTAAAGCACGCCACCACTGGACTCTAGAGCAGTGGAGATGTGTTCTCTGGAGTGACCAATCATGCTTCTCTGTCTGACAATCCGATGGATATGTCTGGGTTTGGCGGTTGCCAGGAGAACGGTACTTGTCTGACTGCATTGTGCCAAGTGTACAGTTTGGTGGAGGGGGGATTATTGTGTCAGCTTGTTTTTCAGGGGTTGGGCTTGGCCCCCTAATTCCAGTGAAGGGAACTCCTAAGGCGTCAGCATACCAAGATATTTTGGACAATTTCAGGCTCCCAACTTTGTGGGAACAGTTTGGGGATGGCCCCTTCCTGTTCCAACATGACTGAACATCAGTGCACAAAGCAAGGTCCATAAAGACATGGATGAGCGAGTTTGGGGTGGAGGAACTTGACTGGCCTGCACAGAGTCCTGACCTCAACCCCATAGAACACCTTTGGGATGAATTAGAGCAGAGACTGCGAGCCAGGCCTTCTCATCCGACATCAGTGCCTGACCTCACAAATGTTCTTCTGGAAGAATGGTCAAACATTCCCATAGACACCCTCCTAAACCTTGTGGACAGCCTTCCCAGAAGAGTTGAAGCTGTTATAGCTGCAAAGGGTGGGACATCTCAATATTGAACCCTACGGGCTAAGACTGGGATGCTATTAAAGTTCATGTGCGTGTAAAGGCAGGCCGACCAATACTTTTGGCAATATAGTATACATTTGGGTTAGCGCAGAGGTTTCTATTTGTTTAAAAAACAAAAAGGGTTTACAAGTTCTAGTTGCAGTATTCCCTACCTCTCTAGCACTGTCCCCTGTAATAATTCTGTTCTGCCACTAGATGTCCTCAGTCCTCCATGTTATATGACACCCAGGATGTCCTGTGAAGGTAGGGTGTCATGGACTTGCCGTACAATGATGCAGGGAGTGACACTGACTTAGGCTGGCCATACATTATACAATTTTCTTTAAAAAATTGCTTTAGATTTACCAAAAAACATATAATATGAGATCAAACCTAAACAACACTTTCAATTGTATCAAAATAAGCAGGCCCTTGCACTACATAGATGAATGTAAATCTAAAGGAAACTGGGCAGAAATTGAACAGAAAATTGTATAGTGTATGGCCAGCCTTAATGATGCAGAAAGCAGTGTTGGCATGATTAAGGGCCACCAAACACTTAACAAGATCCAAAGTGGAAATGATCCTGTGCGTCGGGTGTTTGACCTGAACACATCTGCCAGGGGGTGAGAAGGAGGACTGAAGGGGGCAGCTCGAAGCATGTATCTGAGCTGTAGGATAAACACAGTAATGTACATGCCTCCTGAAAGTACACAATACTTTCCCTTTAAAAGATCAGCAGATGTTTCAACCCCGTCTTTTCTGATCAGACGTCTAAAGGGCATATAAAGCAGTGTAAGTGACATTCAACAAACATTCACTGCTAAAAAAAAAGTCGGTTGGATTAGAATTCTCTCATACAGACACATGTTCAAAGATTATTTATTAAACAATTTTTAATTATTACGGTATAAAGTTACTAATTCCATAACATAAGTTAGTGTTTTTATTGCATTGATGCTGTCATTACTAAAAATGATACAAGCTATCATGAGAATCATTCATTAGTTTATTAAGCACTTCCCAGCACATATGCCGCACATACTGTCTGTGTCCCTAGGTAAACACTATTGTGCTGAGAGCGCTTTGCTCTTGGGTTTAGCTACACTTTAATTACATCCTCAGTTATAATTAAAGGACAATATTTTCTGTATATCAATTACGGTATTTGTGCTTGGAATTCCACATCGTAACCCTATGTCATTTGTATGCCAGTAACACCTTCTACATTATTTTTACTGGAAAATTCACAATTTTCTAAAATAGTATATTGTAACTACTTGAACCAACATCTGAGGAAGACTTATGTTTAGTTTACACATGTAGCTGTAACCGCATGCGTGAAAGGCGATCTGTGGTTGGATTGCTTTTCAGAGGAGTTTGACTGGGGGTGAGGAGGTCACCTGTTCACTGCCTGTTTTAACCCTGTAAATACCACACCACCGCAAGGCAACAAGGTGATTGGAGCATGGACCCAGTCACGCTGCCAAACGCAACAGGAAGTTTACCTGGTGTAGTGGCTACAGTGTCCAGCCCCATCTGCTGCCTTTGAAGCTTAAAGCGTTACTAAAAGCTAGTAATTAAAATAAACATGTTACACTTACCTGCTCTGTGCAATGGTATTGCACAGAGCGGCCCTGAACTACCTCTTCTTGGGTTCCCCACCGGAACTCTCAGCTCCTCTCTGCAGTGTCTGCCTCCATAGCAGCTGTTTGCTATCGGGGTGGATGTGCAGGATTTCTCCTAAGCTGGACTGTGTGTGTCTATAGACACACATAGTGCAACTCGGCCTCTGGCTTCCTTCTCACTGGATTTGATTGACAGCAGCAGGAGCCAATGGTTGCCACTGTTGCTTCCATATCCAATAAAAAGAGAGAGAGCACTGCTGCTGCTCTCGGGCACAGCAGTGGTTCGAAATTGGGCCCAGGCAGGGGCAGACTGACAACTCATGGGGCCCCCGGGCAAAAGGGGATCATGGGGCCCCTGTGTCCTCGCCCACACTCAAACCACATCCAAAAAAGCCTATGAAAGATAACAGGGACATCACATGGGGCCCCTTACTGACCCTGGGCCCTCAGGCAGTGCCCGAGTTTCCAAATGGTCAGTCCGCCCTTGGGCCCAGGTAAGCATTTAGGGGGGCCTGGTGGGGGGAGCAGATCACAGAAGGTTTTTGTAGAGAATGTATTAAGGCTCAAGTTTTTACTTTCATGTATTCTATGCATGAAGATAAAAAACCTTCTGTGTGCAAGCCACCCCCCAATCCTTACCTGAGCCCCCTCCGATCTAGCGATGTTCTCGACAGCCTCTGCTGTCTGGGGACTCTTCTTCCTTATTGGCTGAGACAGCAGCAGGAGCCCATTGGGAGCAGCAGCAGCTTTCCTTGAGGGTGAGGAACCAGGAGCGGCGGCAGGGATCTGGGCTGCTCTGTGAAAAGTCACTTAACAGAGCAGGTAAGTAGGACATGTTTATTATTTTAAAAAAATGAATTGGTGTTCCTTTAGCCTTTACAACCACTTTAAGGGGGAGTGGTTGGGGGCAGTAGAAATGTGGCTAAAACATGTTTTTTTTGCCCCCTCCCCACCCCAAACTGCAAGTGTAGATGAGCCCTGAAGGTAAAGCAGTGTTTATTCCAGCTTCTTGAGGAAGTTGTGCACTTTCTCTTGTAGGGCATTGTCCAGTTGTCTGTTGATGTTCTTCTTTTCAAGTTCTGCCTGTTGTTTCTGGCGCTCGGCTTCCCTCTCGGAAATCTTTTCTAGACGAGAGATCTCTCTCAGCTGCTTGTATGTCAGTAAATCCATACTGCTGTGTGATCTCCTCTCCAAGGGTGAGGTGGCTCGAGGTCTCCTTGCTAATTTTTCCAAACCCTGCTGATATCTCACTGTACTTTCCACCGATTTCATTTCTGCGTTTTCCATGATTGGAACTATTCTGCCCGAGGTGACCAAGGGAAATGTTTTCACCTCCCGATGTTTATAGACATTGGGCAAACTCTGACTAAACGGAGGAGGCCATTTTGAACTTGTACCATTGTCGGCATACAGTTCTGTGCTGGTGGGCAAGAAGCTCTTGCTGAGACTGGAACCCTGCCGATCTTTCTTGTAAGTATGGATTTCATCCAGGACGTGATCCAGTGTTGACTGAGGCGTAATGGCCCGTTGGGTAAGCAGGATTTTCTTTTGTCTCACGACGTGGCCTACAGCTTGCCTCAGCTTGATGAGGCCGGCATAGTGCTGGTAATGTAGGCTGTCCAGCTTCTCACATAGACACGCATCCTCTCGTTTGTTCTGGACATAGGCATTGGTTATAACTGGAGCAGTCTTGGGCCGGTGCTTGGGTGGTGGATCCATTGAAGACGTGGTGAAAGTCCTGTTCATAGATAAAAGATACAAGTAGTAAAATAGGAGGAAAAAAAGGAAGGAAGGCAAAAATGACCTAAAAAGTAACTCTACTGTTGTTGAGGAAAAAAAAACAACCCCCTCTGGGTGATCTATGTACATTGCAAGGATTTTAACAAACTTTATAGCAGAGTCCTACCTGTATCTGTTCTTAACCACTTGGCCTCCAGAGGATTTACCCCCCTTCCTGACCAGCCCATTTTTGGTGATATGTTGCTGTGTCATTTTAACTGACAATAACGCGGTCATGCAATGCTGCACCCAAATGAAATGTCTTCTTTTCCCTACAAATAGAGCTGTCTTTCGGTGGTATTTGATTGCCTGTGCGTTATTTTTTGTGCTATAAACAAAAAAATACCAACAATTTTCAGGAAAAAAAACAACATTTTTGACATTTTGCTATTAAACATGTCCAGTAAAAAATAAAAAAAATAAAATTTTGTCATAAATTTAGGACAAAATGTATTCTGCAACATGTCTTTGCTAAAAAAAAAATCCCAATACGTGTTTTTTTTTCACTAGTAAATGGCAGCAATCAGCGACTTATAGCGGGACTGTGGCGGGCATTCTGACACTGGGGGGGAACTGACTTGGTGTCACTGACATCCCCAGTGGCACCAATACAGTGATCAGTGCTAATAAAGAGCATTGACACTGTACTAATGGCACTGGGCAGGAAGGGAGCAATCAAAGGGGTTAACTGTGTGCTGTTTTACTATGGGGGCTGTGTGTGTGCTTCAGTGTAAGCACACTGCTTTGTATGGCTCTGCATACTAGAGCTGACAGGGGAGAGATCTGTATTGTTTGCTTGCAGGGCTCTCCCCCGTCCGAGATCGCTGGGTGCCGGCCAGGAATCACCATCCGGGACCTGATGATTGACAGCCGAGCGAGGAGGCAAATGGCAGCATGGGGAGGGCGCATGTGCGCCCCCTACCCAGGATTGCAAAATCACATATATATACAAGATTTTGCACACCCATGCTGCCCTGTAGCAGTATTGCTGCTAAAGGGTGGCATGGAAGAAGTTAAAGAGAAGCTTTAGTCTCTTCCCCCCAAAAAAGAAAAGTCAGCAGCTACAAATACTGTAGCTGCTGACTTTCAATATAAGGACACTTACCTGTCCAGGAATCCAGCCATGTCCTCACCCAAACTGATTCTTCACCGACTTTGGGTCCCTAGCACTTGCATCTTAACTAAGGGAAACTGGCTTCACAGCTGGCGTTCTAATGTGTATGTTCAACCCTCGCTGCACTTTGTGAATGGTCCCACAGTCTTCTGGGTCCTGTGATCTATCCCAGAAGGCTTCGGGTGAAAAGGGGGAGAACTTTCGCTCGGATCACTTAGGTGATCCAGCCAGAAGTGGAAACGGGTACCTGTCAAAACCAGGTACCCACTCCCCCACCCAAAACAAGTTAGGTGCTAAATGTTAAAGGGGGGAGGCAGACAAGCAGAACTGTGTTCTTGATAAGATAGAATAAGTCCAGAGACGGGTAACAAAAATGGTGAAAGGCAAGAGCGACTTCAGGAACTTAATATGTACAGCCTGGAGGAAAGAAGGGAAAGGAGAGACATGATTGGAACCTTTACATACATCAAGGGGGTGAATAAGGTTCAGGAGGGCAGTATTTTCAACATGAAACCAAAATCAAGAACACGGGATTATGACCTTAAACTAACTGGAGGAAAGTTCAAAACTAATCATAGAAAGTATTATTTTACTGAAAGAGTAGTTGATGCTTGGAATACACTTCCAGCAGAGGTAGTGAGCCAGTCAATAGTAAAGGCTTCAAACATGCTTGTGACAAGCATAGATCTATACTCAGACAAAAAATTTAACAAAGAAACCCAAAACCAACAAAAAACAAAAAACAATAAAAAAAAAAAACAACAAACAGACAAACAAAAGAAAAACCATCTGATGGACCACTCTGTCTTTTTCTGCTGTCACTTTTCTATGTTTCTATGTGTTGAACTATGTTCTTGGAATACTGATTTCTTAATGGGAGTGTCGGTGTTCAATATAATCAGCTGATGCCCTTGTATTGTTCTGATAAAAAAAGTTGCAGTGTCTGCATCCCTTTAGAAGTAGTTTAGAAGGGAGCATTTCACCAAAATAAAATTCCTATTGCAGAGGATGCTTAACCAGGCCTATGGCCAAATGGCGGCCCGGCGAACACTTCGTTCCTCCAGGAGGACACCATAGAAAAATTACTGATCACTTCCCCAAAGTAGTACAATGTTACTATGGTAACATCATACTACTTTGGTCATAGTACAATATGAAAAAAAAATCTTAAAAAAAGAGAAAATTTAATTTAAAAAATAATATATATATTTTTTAAATTATACAAAAAATTATATGATGATGCTGTACTGCACTGGTGACAGTATGTAAAAAAAATTGTGAACATTCATTTTCCGAAAAATTACAAATAAATTACAACTTAAAAAACTCGCCATGCCTCTTATGAAGTACGTCGAACTGTCTACTTTGCAAAAAGGGGTCATTTGGGGGATATCTGTACTGTCCTGACATTTGGGGGATATCTGTACTGTCCTGACATTTGGGGGATATCTGAACTGTCCTTGCATTTGGGGGATATCTGTACTGTCCTGACATTTGGGGGATATCTGAACTGTCCTTGCATTTGGGGGATATCTGTACTGTCCTGACATTTGGGGGATATCTGTACTGTCCTGACATTTGGGGGATATCTGAACTGTCCTTGCATTTGGGGGATATCTGTACTGTCCTGACATTTGGGGGATATCTGAACTGTCCTGACATTTGGGGGATATCTGTACTGTCCTGACATTTGGGGGATATCTGAACTGTCCTTGCATTTGGGGGATATCTGTACTGTCCTGACATTTGGGGGATATCTGTACTGTCCTGACATTTGGGGGATATCTGAACTGTCCTTGCATTTGGGGGATATCTGTACTGTCCTGACATTTGGGGGATATCTGAACTGTCCTGACATTTGGGGGATATCTGTACTGTCCTGACATTTGGGGGATATCTGTACTGTCCTGACATTTGGGGGATATCTGAACTGTCCTTGCATTTGGGGGATATCTGTACTGTCCTGACATTTGGGGGATATCTGAACTGTCCTGACATTTGGGGGATATCTGTACTGTCCTGACATTTGGGGGATATCTGAACTGTCCTTGCATTTGGGGGATATCTGTACTGTCCTGACATTTGGGAGATATCTGTACTGTCCTGACATTTGGGGGATATCTGAACTGTCCTTGCATTTGGGGGATATCTGTACTGTCCTGACATTTGGGGGATATCTGAACTGTCCTGACATTTGGGGGATATCTGTACTGTCCTGACATTTGGGGGATATCTGTACTGTCCTGACATTTGGGGGATATCTGAACTGTCCTTGCATTTGGGGGATATCTGTACTGTCCTGACATTTGGGGGATATCTGAACTGTCCTGACATTTGGGGGATATCTGTACTGTCCTGACATTTGGGGGATATCTGAACTGTCCTTGCATTTGGGGGATATCTGTACTGTCCTTGCATTTGGGGGATATCTGTACTGTCCTGACATTTGGGGGATATCTGAACTGTCTTGACATTTGGGGGATATCTGTACTGTCCTGACATTTGGGGGATATCTGTACTGTTCTGACATTTGGGGGATATCTGTACTGTTCTGACATTTGGGAATATCTGTACTGTTCTGACATTCTTGGACCTCAAGAAATTAGATTGGCTGTCAGTACTTCAGGATTGGTCAATTTTCAGATCTATCCCATAGTTTGTGAACTCTAAAACTTTCCTACAGACTAAATAATAAATACTAGTTGTGGTTATTTTCACCAAAGACATGTAGCAGAATACATTTTGGCCTAAATTTCTGAAGAACAATTATTTATTTGCAAACTTTTATAACAGAAACAAAGAAAAACATGTTTTTTTTCAACATTTTCTGTCTTTTTTTGTTAAATTATCAAAAAATAAAAACCCCAGAGGTGATTAAATACCACCAAAAGAAAGGTCTAGTTGTGTGAAGAAAATGATAACATTTTAGTTTGGGTACAATGTTGTATGACCGCGCAATTGTCATTCAAAGTGTAACAGCGCCGAAACGTGAATATTGTCCTGGGCATGAAGGGGGTAAAAGTGCCCGGTATGGAAGTGGTTAAACTTTGACTTGTATCTTAGTGCAGACTTCTGGGAAAATCAATGAGCCAATCACACAAGCAGGAAATGACATTTCTGGGGTCCACCACTGACCAGCAGTGTCCAGGTTGCCATCTTGCATTGAATTGTACTGAAAATGACAGCAGCTGCAGGTTGAAAAGGAAAGACAATTATGGTCTGTGCAGCAATTGTGTATACTGTATTTTTTTTGTTCTATTATATTTTTTCGTGAAAGTGGAATTACCCTTTAAAAACAAAAATACTGTAGTAAAACGATAGAAGCAGTGTGATTAAAAAGCAAGATATTGTTTTAAAATGATGACTATTCAAATCAATACATCTAATTAATTTTCCGTAAAGTGCATGTAAACAATAACTGAGCAACATTTAGTTAAATTACTGTGTACAATTAACAATGTTACAGTATTCCCATCATTAAATTGGTATTTAGTTCATTTTTTTTCATTTTTCTTTAGAATCTTCATAACTAGCCAATGTGGAAGTATGTCTTAAAGTGGTATTAATCCCCAAACCAAAACTGTAATATATTGCAGTTTACCAATTTTTAGATGTGGTGGCTGCATTAGTTTTCTTTTTTAGACTTTTCCCCTCTGTTGATCTGGCCAGTAACACACCTTCTGTATTAGAGTGCCTTCACTCTGGATGAAGGAGCACAGGGGGGCACAACAGACACAGCAGCATTGTCAGTCTGGGGGGAGGGTAGTGTTTAATGTCCTAGCAGATTTAAATACACTAACAAATTGCAACAGTATTTTTCCTTTTGGGATATAGTTTTTACATGAATAAATAAAAGCTGATCATTGTAAGCACCCTGTCAGTGTTAAATGGTTTGTTTCATCCATGTAAACTGATACATTCCGCAGGAGAGCTTGTGCTTTTGAAAAACAACAACCTTTCTAGCTGGATCACTAGATGAAAATAGAAGAAAGAAAGCCTAAAGAAAGAAAACTAATGCAGCCACATACAAGAATTGGTAAGCTGTAATATAAAAAATGTTTGCTTTTGGGTTTAATAACACTTTAACTCCTCTGCCCTTATTACAACGGGCATTAAAAAGACCCTGTCACCAACTTATAAAAATTAAGGGAAAGCAAAGAGAAATCAAGTAATTTAAAAGGTTACTCGCCTCTCCATAACCATTTTTATTCACTTTAATCTTTGAATTTTTTTAGTGAATAAGTCAGTTCCCTAGCACACCCACAGTTTCCCCTCCCTGCTGTCATGTCATAGCCCTCTCCTCTTTGAGGAGTATCTAATCACTGACTGTGCTTTCTGTAATAGATTCATTCCTGTGAGCATCAGCTCCATCTAGTGGCCAAAATGCAGTTTTCTGTAATTCCTCAATGAGAAAATATACCACATTTTAGCCACTAGATGGAGCTAACAATCATGGGAATTAATCTATTACAGAAAATATGGGGAACGTTTGTCCAGCCTGCAAGAATGTGTGTGTAATTCATCCAACAAATATTTTATAAATAGACCCGGGACTGTAAATAGAAGGAATTGTAAACGTACTACAATTTTTAGTCATCACTTATATGTATCTAATTACCTCGCACTTGGCAAGCTATCCTTGATTATACTATACTATAATAACTATAACTATAGCCATTTAGTAGAGAATTGCCTTTAAGTATCATTCTATATTATAACATTGTTATTTATACATAGCACTCACATCTTTTATATGATTTGTGCATTGGAAATGCACGTTCCTCTGTGTGTATGGGTTGATACCTGATAATCCTTGTAATAATTATAATTTGTGAATAACTATTTTCACACCATCATTTATTACCTTTCTTCATTTCATAGATATATTCATGTATTTTTTATATATGATTTCTACAAAAGGTGTTTACTTTTTTTTTAAAAATCTACAGGTTCTTACTTAAAGTGTTACTAAACCCTGCATTCACTATATCTAGTCTCCCAGGACCCTGCATTCACCATATCTGGTCTCCCAGGACCCTGCATTCACTATATCTGGTCTCCCAGGACCCTGCATTCACTATATCTGGTCTCCCCGCACCCTGCATTCACTATATCTGGTCTCCCCGCACCCTGCATTCACTATATCTGGTCTCCCCGGACCCTGCATTCACTATATCTGGTCTCCGCGGACCCTGCATTCAATATATCTGGTCTCCCAGGACCCGGCATTCACTATATCTGCTCTCCCCGGACCCTGCATTCACTATATCTGGTCTCCCCGGACCCTGCATTCACTATACCTGGTCTCCCCAGACCCTGCATTCACTATATCTGGTCTCCCCGGACCCTGCATTCACTATATCTGGTCTCCCACAGTACACACAATATGGAAATGCAATTAATTTAGTAAATATAAACTGCTAAATACCTTTTCTCCTCAGCAGTATATAGCAGTCTTGTAACTTCTATCAGTGTCCAGCCGAGCACTGGTCAAAGCTTGTAGAAGGAGTTTTCTTTCAGCTCTAGGAGTATGTGAAACTCTGGACCTCTGTCTGGACAGTGCTGATTGGCCCTGTGCTGATCACATGCATCCTCCCAAGGAAAAAAAAAACCCTTTCTAGCAATACACACCAAACCGAGCATGTACATGTGACCACTGGTTCAGTCTGTATCAGGTGTACATTTCAACAAGAGGAGGGGCAGAGAAGAAAGAAATAAACAGCTTTTTTACACAATGCAGAGGATTAACCCCTTAGGTTCCACAGTAAGTATAACAAGCATGCTTTCCTGCATATACAGACTGATTTTACTGTTGTGGGTTTAGTAACACTTTAAGGTAGTATTTTTATTATATGGTCATGTGTATTGCAGTATTATCCTATATGTTTTTTGTAGGCATTAGTGACACCTTAGAGGACTAGGGGGCAGCACAGTGGCTAAATGGTTAGCACTTCCGCCGTGCAGTACTAGTGTTGTTGGTCCAAATCCCAACCACAGCACCACCTGCCTGGAATTTGCATGTTCTCCCTGTGCCTGCATGGGTTTCCTCTAGATACTCCAGTTTCCTCCCACACATACAGGTAGGTTACTTGGTTTCTGTCTAAATTGGCCCTAGTATGTATGAATGTAAGTTAGGGACCTTAGATTGTCCGCACCTTGATGGTTAGGGACCAATGTGAATGTACAATATAGATATACACATGTAAAGTGCTGCATACATTGACAGGTCCATTCCTATCTGTTCACTCTTTGTTGGACTGGACCGTGTGAGTCCCCGCTCTCCCACACCCTCTGGCAATTACCATCCATAAAGCTCTTTTGTTTTAACTTCTTGCATCTGGTTTGTAAATACATAGATTAGATTGATGTGTCCCATTTTATGTGGACGTATGTATGATATTTTATCCTAATTTGTTCATTTCCTTTTTATAGACACCCTGTCAGCAGCATCTATTCCTGATGAAGTGAATTAATATTCGCAAATCATTTTTAGTCTCATGAAGCAATTTGTCCATCCATTTATTTTGTACGTTTATGGAATTTAATAGATTCTTTCCTATTGAGCCAAAACAGAGCCAATTGGGCATAACGTGGATCACCTAAATACAAAAAAAGAACCATTAAAACGGAACAAACCTTGCAGAACCCTACTTCCCTGTGCGCTCGGTTCAGAGCAGGAGAAAATAAAGTCCGGAATCTGCATCTCCTAGAATACTAGAACTCACACCGTTCAAGGTCAGGATACATACACGGTAGCCTATAGCGCCCCCCAAGACCACCTCCGCAAAGGGCCACTGTAGATACCAGCGTCAAGTTATATCTGACCTAGGGAGGTTGCCTTCGAGGAGACGTTTGTTGAAGTTGCATCAAGCCAGATGTCCTAGACCTTGGACAATTCTTGGGACAAACCCTAGATATGTGAATTTATAGAGTGGAATAGGCGAGTTGACTAAGTGCCTCCTATAGTCTAGTGTAGGGGCCACAGGTGATTTCCACTTCAGTATTGGAATTTAACTTTGAGCGTGTTAGAAGATTGTAGAAATATGTCATTTCTATAGTTATTGTCTATGCTAAAATAGACTGACAGTATTATTATTATTATACAGGATTTATATAACAGTTTGCGCAGCGCTTTACAATATAAGGGAGACAGTACAATTACAATACATTTCAGTACAGAAGGAATAGGAGGGCACTGCTAGTGGAGCTTACAATCTAAAGGAAGGGGGAGATGATACAAAAGGTGATAGCTGCGGGGGATGATCTGGTGGAGGTGATTCAAGCACAGTTCTTAGGTGGAGGTGGGGTAGGCTTCCCTGAATAAGTGAGTTTTCAAAGATCGCCTAAAGGCAGACAGGGTGGGGGCTGACTGGACATACTGTGGTAGGGAGTTCCAGAGGATGGGAGAATCTCTGGAGAAGTGAGCATGGGAGGAGGTGATGAGGGAGCTAGAACGGAAGATGTCTTGGGAGGAGCAGAGCGGGCGATTTGGGCGATATCTGTGGATGAGGTTGGTAATATAGCAAATCAGCTCTTCTGTGTTATTTAAATTAAAAAAAAAAAGTTTAAATTAAACTTTAAAAGTTAAAGTTTTTTTATAGCAAAAAACATTTTTAATTTAATAAAATAAAGATTTTATATATGTTTGTTGTGCAGGCGCACCTTTATAAAGTCCCACGGGCATTAAATATTGTTTTTTTCTGGAGTATTAAGGATGGAGGTACATCTGCCTGTGCACCAGATCTAAAACGATTTGCTTGTGTCTTAACCCAAGGGAGAATACTGTTTCCTTGCTTATACAAGAAATGTTATTTTTATTTTATTACGTATCATGTGATTTCTCACGTTTTAATCTACTCAAAGATATAGTAAACACAAATTAAGTTTCACATGGCCTGGAAATAAAATGTGCGTGTGTGCTGCTGTGCCACTTTTCTGGCATTAATCCCTCTTCGTAATGTATTGTGCCAGACTCATGAAGCATCTGCGACACTTTTGGTTCTGACAGCGACTCGTGCACCAAATTCAGGTAGTTCTAAAATGCACTACTTTTACATTGTGGTGAATTGAATGTGCCGCTTCTAAATTGGGGGAGATTTGTTAATATTTGTTAATGTTACAAATAAAATAAAAAAAACATTAACAATATCATATAAAGCCATTTATAACTCTGCCCTAAATTACATCACCAATCTTGTCTCCAAATATCACCCAAACCGTAATCTCCGCTCCTCCCACGACCTCCTGCTCTCTAGCTCCCTTGTCTCCTCCTCCCATGCTCGTCTCCAGGACTTCTACAAAGCCCCCCCCCATCCTCTGGAACTCCCTAACCCAATCTATCAGACTATCACCCACTCTTCCCACATTTAGGCGATCTCTGAAAACCTCTCTCTTCAGGGAAGCCTATCCCGCCTTCAGCTGATAACAGAAGCTTCTATTTCTCCTACCAGTCCATCCCCCACAGTTATTACCTTTTGTACCGCTAGCCCCTCCCTCTTAGATTGTAAGCTCCAAGGAGCAGGGCCCTCCTATCCCTCTTGTATTGAACTGTATTGTTGCTGTATTGTCTCCCTTTATTTTGTAAAGCGCTGAGCAAACTGTTGCTGCTACATAAATCCTGTATTATAATAATAATTTCATAAAACCGGAGCTTGCAAAATCTGGTGCAGCTCTGCATAGAAACCAATCAACTTCCAGGTTTCATTGTCAAAGCTTCATTGAACAAGATGAAGTTAGAAGCCAATTGATTACCATACATAGCTGCACTCGATTCTGTGTGCACCAGTTTTAGTAAATCCCCCCTAGTGTGTTGCAATCAAAACCCCAAATACAAAATAAAACACTGCCAGTTCGTATCTACGAAAGTGGATCTAATTAAGACCAACTCTCCTTTGGCGTACAGTGAGAAACTGGTGCAGATAAATTTAGTGAAAGCGTCTTGCATGGATTCTTAGGTGGCGCAGCATGCACCAAATTCAAGTATAATTTCTAGACAGGTACATGAATTTTGCACATGCTGCACCACTTTTAGAACACATGAGAGACGCTTTCGTAAAATCGGTCTGCGTCAGTCTTTATGAGTTCCAGGGAATATGTTCTCATTTTGTAGTATTAAAGTTCCAGTTTGGGGTTACAGGTTTTTCACCTATAATCCTGGGGATGTAGGTACGGAGGAATGCATTGCATTAAAAAAAATCTCTTGGTTGATGTATTTTTTTTGCTTTATTGACCTACATTGAAACATAGTTACATAGTTAGTCTGGCTGAAAAAAGACAAAAGTCCATCCAGTTCAACCATTAAAAAAAAAGTTATAATCCTATATCCACAGTTGATCCAGAGGAAGGCAAAAAAAACCCAGCAAAGCATGATCCAATTTGCTCCTGCAGGGAAAAAAATTCCTTCCTGGTCCCCCGAGAGGCAATCGGATATTCCCTGGATCAACTTTACCTATAAATGTTAGTATCCAGTTATATTCTGTGTATCTAAGAAAGAATCCAGGCCTTTTTTTAAAGCAATCCACTGAGCTGGCCAGAACCAACTCTTGAGGGAGTCTATTCCACATTTTCACAGCTCTTAATGTGAAGAAACCTTTCCGTGTTTAGAGATTAAATTTCTTTTCCTTCAAACGTAAAGAGTGCCCCCTTGTCCTCTGTGATGACCTCAGGGTGAATAGCTCTACACCAAGTTCACTATATGAACCACTGATGTATTATACATGTTGATCATATCCCCCCTTAATCTCCTCTTCTCAAGAGAGAATAAATTCAGTTCCTCTAATCTTTCCTCATAGCTGATCTCCTCCATGCCTCGTATCAGTTTGGTTGCCCTTCTCTGTACTTTCTCCAGTTCCCCAATGTTCTTTTTGTGAATAGGTGCCCAAAACTGAACTGCATATTCCAGATGAGGTATTAATGATCTGTACAGGGATAATACGATATCTCTCTCTCTGGAGTATATACCTCTTTTAATACAAGAGAGGATTTTGCTCGCTTCAGAAACCGCAGCTTGGCATTGCATGCCATTATGAAACATCCTCTTCAAATATGAAATGTAAGGCTCCATGCACACTAGCATTTTTTAAGTTCCTAAAAGTTGTTATTATTTATTTATTTATTACAGGTACTAACATAGCGCTGTTAATTTTACGCAGCGCTTTACATATATATTGTACATTCACATTAGTCTCTAACCCTCAAGGGGCGTACAATCTAAGGCATTTTTTTTCTGTTCCTAGAAGCTAAATAGTGTTCTCCTATACATCCATGCACACTACTTTAGGCTATTAGCATTTTTGAGCCTCAGCGTCTAGGAGCAGAGAAAAAAATAGTTTTTATAGAGTTTTTTGCAGCGTTTTTCCAGCAGAAAAAACACAAAATGCTCCTAAACGCTGCTAAATGCTGCTAAAACACTCCTAACAGCTTTTTTCTAGGTTCTTTTCATCTCTTCATGTACTGTAAAAACGCTTATAAAACACTATCATACTAACAGCTTCTGAACTCTACTAAAATGCTACTAAAAACACCATTTTACAGTGTTTTTTGAGCTTAATAAAAAACGCTAGTGTGCATGGAGCCTAAAAAATGTCAGGAAAATCATGGAAACAGAATTAGGGCTCATGTATACTGCAGCTGATAAACTCACATTTAGGAGCTGTTCAGCGTGTTTTTTTAACAGCCCCTGAACTCTCCCTAATGTTTTCCTATGTGTCCATGTACACATTGTCATTTACAGTCATTTACAGGCATTTACAGGCATTTGAGTTTACAGTCGTTTTTTTCAACGCAGAAAACTTGTGTTCAGCAGTCGATTTTATCAGCATTTCAAACGCAAACCGCTTGTAAACACGGCTAAACGTGGCAAATCATGTTTATAAGCGTTTGCGTTCGAAACATTTTTTTAAGTCTTCCAGTTCCCGATGCTGTCCAGAGCCTTTTTTCATCATGAAAAATACATGCAAAGCATTTTCAAGGTACTCAGATGGACAAAACACTGAACACAGGATGTTCCTACCAAGCTTGTCACACATTGGAATGAACAATTCACACCTCAGACCTCTCCCACCCTTGGAAACAAAAGAAATGTTAATGACCATTCACACCTCAAATTCCTCATGAAGACCCCTTGCTAGGTGGCCTTAATGACTCACTCCACCAGACACCTTTCCCACCCTTGGAAACAAAAGATATGTTAATGACCATTCACACCTCAAATTCCTCATGAAGACCCCCTGCCAGGTGACCTTAATGACTCACTCCACCAGACACCTTTCCCACCCTTGGAAACAAAAGAAATGTTAATGAGTAACTCACACCTAAACTAATGTCAACACCTACTGCTGTCTCTGCTTCTACTCTCTGTATTTCTCTGAAACAGTCTGAAATAGTTAATAATTTACAACTTTTCAGTGCATTCTGGGTATTTGGGAGGTTCTGCTGTGCTTATCTTTAAAAAACGCTTTGAAATGCAAACGCACATAAACACGCATAAATGCAGTATGCAAACGCGGCTAAACGGACTTTTTTAACCTACGTTTTCCAGCAGTCAGTTTCCATCATTCAGAAGTGTCCCGTGTACATGGGGCATTACAATAGAGCATCTAGTGGGGATAAACACTAATTTGGCAAACGTACAGAGTTTTGAAATCTTAAATGAAGAACAATTTGCGATTATAATCGAAATAATTATGCAATTAAAAAAGGATATACTCTTTAGTGTTTCTTACCTCTAATATGATCGGTATCCTGCAGCTTGATACCTGGAGATCACCAAGCGGTATGTAATGCAGACGTGCCTTGGTCTGATAACAAGCTGTGGGCTGTGTGTTTCTCTGGTGCCGTATAATAGAATGAATTGATCACGCTGTGTTTGCAGAAGTCACCTCTTCCCGTTAGGATGTGGGAGGTCTGAGCTTTGTCACCTGTACAATGTTTGGGTACAGAACTGTTTACTCTCTGAAAGTGGATATGGCTATTGAACGATGGAAAATTGGGTGGTTGGGTGCTTTCCACTTAAAATGTTAAGGCGTACAAAAGACTGCCTAGTAAACATAGCTCCCCAGACCTGGCCAACCTACCCAGAGATGTAGAAAATGCGTACAAGGGTTGTAGTGAACGCACCAAGCCCAGCAGAAAATAACATTTAGACCCGGTTCCCACTAATGCAGTGCGTGAAACAGAGAATCCTGTGCGTTTCCCGTGCCGCATTACAATCGCACGGCATTCATGTGATCTGCTGTGGGTGTCAATGTTTAATTAACGACGTCCAGAAACGGATTGGAAACACAGAATTCACGTTGCATGGGTGTTTATACCCATCTGATGCGAGCCAAGCGCGGGATAAAAAAAGTGTCCTGCTCCTTTTTGGTGCAGATGTGGTGCGATTTCAGCCATCCAAAATATATGGCTCATATTGCACCTCACAGACATCGCATGTGATTTGCGCAGGAATGCGGTGCGATTCTTGTGCGAATTACATGTGGTGTCCCGCACATCACAAGTGTGAAACTAGACTTAAAGGGGTTTATTTACTAAAGCTGGAGAGTGCAAAATCAGACTTGCTTCTGCATAGAAACCAATCAGCAGTTTTGTCAGTAAATCCTAGAAGCCGATTGGTTGCTATGCAGAAGTAAACCTGAATTTGCACTCTCTAGCTTTAGTAAATAATTTCCAAAGTGTTAATAAACCCACAACAGTAAAATCAGTCTGTATATGCAGTAAAGCATGCTTGTTAGACTCACTGTGGAACCTAAGGGGTTAATCCTCTGCATTGTGTAAAAAATGCTGTTTGATCCTGACTTCTCTGATCCTCCCCTTCTTCCAGTGTCCCTCTCTTATCTCCTGATAATACATATCATGTGGAGTCACTCTGCACATGCTCAGTTTAGTGTGTATTGCAAAAGAGTTTTTTTTTCTTGGGAGAGTGCATGTGATCAGCACAGGGCCAATCAGCATTGTCCAGACAGAGGTCAGGGGCTCTGCATCCTCTTAGAGTGGAAAGAAGTTCACCTACAAGCTTTAACAGATAGGAACCTATGGAACCTAAGGGGTTAATCCTCAGCATTGTGTAAAAAGGCTGTTTGATCCATTCTTCTCTGCCCCTCCTCTTGTTGAAATGTCCACCTGATACGAACTGAACCGGTGGTCACATGCACATGCTCAGTTTGGTGTGTATTGCTAGAGAGGTTTTTTTTTCATGGGAAGGTGCATGTGATCAACACAGGGCCAATCAGCACTGTTCAGACAGAGGTCAGAGCTTTCACATACTCCTAGAGCAGAAAGAAAACTCCTCCTACAAGCTTTGACCAGTGCTCTGCTGGACACTGATAGAAGTCACAAGACTGCTCTAACTGTGGTTTTGCAACACTTTAAAGCGGAGCTCCACCCAAAAGGGGAAGTTCCGTTTTACGGACTGCTCCCCCGCTCCCCATTAAGGATCGCCACCTTTGGGGGGCGGGCGAATTTGACAGGTACCCACTCCCACTTCCGGTCCGATCACCTAGGCAATCAGAAGCGGAAGGTGTCCTCCCTTACTGTAGTTTTTTGGGACAAGTGACAGGTCCCAGAAGACTACAGGACCATTCATGAAGCGCAGCGCTACTCGAGCATGCACAGTGGGTAACCGGCTGTGAAGCCACAAGCCTTCACAGCCGGGTGCCCACACTGAGGATGCCGGCCTCCTGGAATACAGGACTGCGGAGGACACACCACAGGACCGAGGGACAAGTAAATGGCTGATTTTTAAAAGTCAGCAGCTACAGTTTTTGTAGCGGCTGACTTCTATTTTTTGACAGCGTGAGTGGAACTCCGCTTTAAAGACCATCACCGGGATAAAGATTAGCCTCCTCTTACCCTCACCACTCCCTTCTAACTGATTCTTGTATTAGAAAAAAGAAACAAAATGCCCTTTTCACTTAGCTAAACCCGCAGTCCTGAGTCTTCTCTCCTCTTTCGGCAAGGACCTTCTTCAGGTGTCACTTGTTATTGTCCAGTGGTGGGGTCCTCTCAGAGTCCACAAGAGAAGTGATGTCATTGCAAGGGGGTTGTCAGGGGTTGACCAGTGAGGGAACATTTGCAGAAGTGGATTAAAGGTCCCCTCCACCTGGCAATGGCAGTGGCAAGGGACTTGGATGAGGGACTTAGTATAGTGAAGTGAGTATACCTTGCTTCACCAGGTGAAAAAAAAAATTCCAGGATGGGTTAAAGAGGGGGTGGGAGGGGGGTTATATTTTGCCCAGAGTGGGTATTTAAAGTCACAACAATAAAGCAAAAGCAAGCCACCAAAAATGACACTAATTGTTAATGTCATAAGCACCTCTCCGACTCACTTGTACAAGTGTGGATACATAAACCCAGGGGACAGCATACTAAACAATATGATAGTGTGACAAGAACACGCCTATCTGAAAAAGAAGGTTTCTAAAAGATCCACGCGGAGTAGTATGAATTCAAATGAATTTAACAATACTTTATTTGATCACATAGATCATGGGGAGGTTAAACATAAGCACGGTGTACATATGAAAAAAATAAAATCATGTTTAAAAACACTTAGCGTCTTCAATTAAGGGTCATCTTAGCCAACAGAGCACCATATAAGGCAGAGTTGTGTAATGATGGAATAGTCCATCATTACACCACTCTGCCTTATATGGTGCTCTGTTGGCTAAGATGACCCTTAATTGAAGACGCTAAGTGTTTTTAAACATGATTTTATTTTTTTCATATGTACACCGTGCTTATGTTTAACCTCCCCATGATCTATGTGATCAAATAAAGTATTGTTAAATTCATTTGAATTCATACTACTCCGCGTGGATCTTTTAGAAACCTTCTTTTTCAGATAGGCGTGTTCTTGTCACACTATCATATTGTTTAGAGTGGGTATTTAAAGTGCATGTGAAGCCAAAATCTATTTTTCAGTATGTTTGGCATTGTGCCTCACTACAATTTTTTTCAATGCAGGCTACAGACTAAAGGATCTTTGTAAACGAGCAGAAATTCATACCGTTTACAACTTCATACGTAGATATATGAGATAAAAAGGCCGATTTGTTGTGAGAGGAAGGGGAGGGCTTACTACTTTGTTTTCAAGTAGTGTTTACTTCTGTGATCTTTGTGATTGGATGTCACAACACTCGCAAGGCACAGAGCCACTCTAATTGGCTCTGTGCTTTTTGCCTGTGATCTGCACTCTCTAATGACAACGCAATCAAAAGCATTGTGAGAGCTCCTGGTGCGCACATGCATGTTGCTGAGGAAGTCCACTGCTGAGAAACAGAAGTTCTCCCAAGCAGTCGTTGCATTTCAATGGCTGGTTGCAATAGAGACCCCAATAAATGGTTTACCTAACCCTTCACAAAGGTTTTTAACTGGAGATCCTGCCAGTAACAGCATTTCCTGTTGCAGGCTGACAGTGTTACGCCACTGCTTTGCAATTAGTGGCAGTGTTCGCAGCCTGCCATGCGTATTTTCTCATTGGGACTGCTGCCCAAAAGTCAGCTAAAGGAGTGTACATGGTAGGCTGACAACACTGCTGCTAATTGCGAGGTAATGGCTTAACATTGTCAGCCTGCAACAGGAAGTGCCGTTATTGGTAGGATCTTGCATTAAACTTTTTGCAACGGATTCACAAAAAAAAATTAGCTTAACCACTTGCCCTCCAAAGGATGTCCCCCCTTCCTGACCCGGCCATTTTTTGCGTTACGGCACTGCTTTACTTTAACTGACAATTGCACGGTCATGCAACGCTGCACCCGGATAAGATTTGCATCCTTTTTTCCCCCAAACTGAGCTTTGTTTCAGTGGTACTTGATGGCCTGTGCATTGATTTTTTTGCACTATAAGCAAAAAAGATGGACAATTTTGAGAAAAAAAGAATATTTTGGACTTTTTGTTATTAAACATATCCAGTAAAAAAAATGTAAAACTCAAATGTCGTCATAAATTTAGGCCAAAATGTATTCTGCTACATGTCTTTGCTAAAAAAAAAATCCCAATATGTGTAAATTAATTGGTTTACATGAAAGTTATAGCGTTTACAAATGGCAGTATAGATACTGGGATTTTTTTTTCCCTACTAGTAATGGCGGCGATCAGCAACTTTTAGTGGGACTGCAGCGGGCATCCTGACACTGGGGGGGAACTAACTTGGTGTCACTGACATCCCCAGTGACACCAATACAGTGATCAGTACTAAAAAAACAGCACTGTCACTACTAATGGCACTGGGCAGGAAGGAGTTAATGTGAGGGGCAATCAAAGGGTTAAATGTGTGTAGGGAGTGTTTTACTAGGGGTTGGGGGTGTGTGCTTCACTGCAAGCACACTGATCGGAATGGCTGTGCACAGCACAGTCATCCCGAGCAGTGTGCCCGAGCTGACAAGGAGGAAGACTGTTTGTAAATAAAACAGTCTTCCTCCCTGTCAGTGATTGTCGGTAATCAGCAGGCGCCAGCGGGTCATCGCCGGCTGGGACCCAGAGATTGACATCTGCGGCTGCGAATGGCGGTGCAGGTAGGGCGCATACGTGGCTCGCGTGTGCCCCCTACCCAGAAATGCAAAATCACATACAGTCATGGCCGAAATTGTTGGCACCCTTGATATTTCTCCAGGAAATCATGTATTTCTCACGAAACGTATTGCATTAACACATGTTTTGCTATACACATGTTTATTCCCTTTGTGTGTATTGGGACAAAACAAAAAAAGGGAGGAAAGAAAGCAAATTCGACATAATGTCACACAAACCTCCAAAAATGGGCTGGACAAAAGTATTGGCACCCTTTCACAACTGCGGATAAATAAGAATGTTACAAGCATGTGATGCTCCTGTAAACTCACCTGGGGCAAGTAACAGGTGTGGGCAATATAGAAATCACACCTGAAAGCAGATAAAAAGGAGAGACGTTCACTTAACCTTTGCATTGTGTGTCTGTCTGTGCCACACTAAGCATGGACAACAGAAAGAGGAGACGAGAACTGTCTGAGGACCTGAGAACCAAAATTGTGGCAAAATATCAACAATCTCAAGGTTACAAGTCCATCTCCAGAGAACTAGATTTGCCTTTGTCCACAGTGCGCAACATTATCAAGAAGTTTGCAACCCATGGCACTGTAGCTAATCTCCCTGGTCGTGGACGGATGAGGAAAATTGATGAAAGATTGCAACGCAGAATAGTCCGGATGGTGGATAAGCAGCCCCAAACATGTTCCAAAGACATTCAAGCTGTCCTGCAGGCTCAGGGAGCATCAGTGTCAGCGCGAACTATCCGTCGACATTTAAATGAAATGAAACGCTATGGCAGGAGACCCAGGAGGACCCCACTGCTGACACAGAGACATAAAAAAGCAAGACTACAGTTTGCCAAAATGTACTTGAGTAAGCCAAAAGCCTTCTGGGAAAACGTCTTGTGGACAGATGAGACCAAGATAGAGCTTTTCGGTAAAGCACATCATTCTACTGTTTACCGAAAACGGAATGAGGCCTACAAAGAACAAAACACAGTACCTACGGTAAAATATGGTGGAGGTTCAATGATGTTTTGGGGTTGTTTTGCTGCCTCTGGCACTGGGTGCCTTGACTGTGTGCAAGGCATCATGAAATCTGAGGATTACCAAAGGATTTTGGGTCGCACTGTAGGGCCCAGTGTCAGAAAGCTGGGTTTGCGTCCAAGATCCTGGGTCTTCCAGCAGGACAATGACCCCAAACATACGTCAAAAAGCACTCAGAAATGGATGGCAAAGAAGCGCTGGAGAGTTCTGAAGTGGCCAGCAATGAGCCCAGATCTAAATCCCATTGAACACCTGTGGAGAGATCTTAAAATTGCTGTTGGGAAAAGGTGTCCTTCCAATAAGAGAGACCTGGAGCTGTTTGCAAAGGAAGAGTGGTCCAAAATTCCGGGTGAGAGGTGTCAGAAGCTTATTGATGGTTATAGGAAGCGACTGATTTCAGTTATGTTTTCCAAAGGGTGTGCAACCAAATATTAAGTTAAGGGTGCCAATACTTTTGTCCAGCCCATTTTTGGGGTTTTGTGTGACATTATGTCATATTTGCTTTTCTGCCTCTGTTTTATATTTGTTCCAATACATACAAAGGGAATAAACATGTGTATAGCAAAACATGTGTTAATGCAATACCTTTTTTGTGTGAAATACTTGATTTTCAGGAAAAATATCAAGGGTGCCAACAATTTCGGCCATGACTGTATATATACGTGATTTTGCGCACCCGTGCCGCCGTGTAGCGGTATATCTGCTATATGGAAGTGGGTAAGCGGTTAAAGTGATTCTAAAGGCTTATTATTTTTTTTAAAAACAAACATGTCTATACTTACCTGCTATGTGCAGTGGTTTTGCACAAAGCAGCATGGATCCTCCATTTTTCGGTTCCCCTGCCGGTGCTCACTCCTGTTGGGTGCCCCCACAGTAAGCAGCTTGCTATGGGGGCACCCTCTGCTCCGTGTGTCCATTCACACACAGAGCCACAGCTCTGGCCCCATCCCCTCTCTCTTCTCATTGGCTCACTGGCTGTGATTGACAGCAGTGGGAGCCAATGGCTCCCGCTTCTGTCTCAGCCAATGAGAGGAGGGAGTCCAAGGAAAGCTGAGACTCCAATGCACATTGCTGGATCGAGAGAGGGCTTCAGTGAGAATTAGGGGGGGGATGCTGCACACAGGGGTTTTTTTTTCCTTCATGCATAGAATGCATGAAGGTAAAAAACCTTGAGCCTTTACAACCACTTTAATAAAAGTGAATACAGTGAGGCATGATGCCAAACATACTAAAAATGTAAAAATGTTACTAATGTCACAGGGTGTAATTCCAGGCTAAACCAATATCATCATCACGGACAGTGAAGATTTTGACCGGAAAAATGCCATACAAAATTGCCCTGAACTTGGTTGAAGCTTTCCAAAAAAAGTCAGCTTGGTGAAAGATGTGGGCGGATCCCAGGCAGTGTTTAACCATTTTACTTAGTTGCATAGTTAGCATTTAAAAACAGCACATGTCCATATTTAAAGAGTTTGTCTATCCCATCTACCAATTGCCCGGCCACCCATGCATTGAAGATGAAGAGGTATAGACATGTCTGTAGTCCATATCAAGAGAGCAGCCTAGGGTGACAACCATGGCTCCCTCCATAGATACAGTGGAGGGGAGATGTGGCCACCCATGGATGAGAAGTATACAATTGGCAGGATTACCAGGTGAAAATAAAGCAAAAGAAAATGAAAACTAATGCAGCCACCATACACAATATATTATATTTTTAGTTTTAGGTTTAGATATGCTTTAAAGATTACATGATACTTAACATATTGGGTTTACAAATACTTAAATATTTGTTGAAACCGTATACCGTATACAGTTGTGACTGATTTTGTTTAAGATTGAATACCTCCTAGATGTGTCCACATACCCCCAGTTGAGAATCTGTGGTTTACTTGTAGAAATTCTTCAGCTCCCTAGCTACAGAAAATCATAACATAAGTAATACACGGAGATGTGTAAGTCATGTCACATCTAATCCCGGCATTATTCATCTATACAATAGGGGTGCATGCCACAACAGCATCCGTGCTGGCAGACGACTATGGCTGGTTGATGGCACTCAAGGCTGCAGAATGAAATTTTGTGGTTGGTACCTAATTGAAACTGGATTGAGCATTCTTTGTCATCATCAACATATTGTCAAATGGAACAATTCAAGTCATCACACACTTGACTGGGAGGAGGAAATACACTTTCATAGAACATTGCTGACCACATTATTAACCAATAACAGTTATAATGTTTATACAGTGACAACATTCTGGTCTGTAAGGTACACTATTGTAAATCATTATATTTTTAGGGATTTAAAATGGCATGTCTAATCATACTATGGCTCCTACTATGGCTTTGTGGTTTTATTTACCCATTGACTTACACAATCTCCTCTTGAATGGTGGCCTTAAAGTGTATTTCCACTGTTGAAGCCAAATTGGGATAACACCTACTTTATAGTTGAAAAAAATATAGCAGCTGCACTCCAAATTTAGCTCCTTGCTGTATTTATGGATTGTCTCCACCCGAAAACTAACCTTCCTTGTGCAATTCACTGCTCCGGTAGAGACATGTTGTATGCAGTCACTTTGCTGACAATCAATACATACAGCCAGAGGAGTAAAATTTGGAGTGCAGCTGATATATTTTTTCATATCCTTAATATAGAGTGGTGGAGACGGACCTACAGTAGCCACCACCCTGATGGTCCGGGTATGATAGGTGAAGCAAGTCTTGAGCAGAACTATGGATTTGGGTATGTACCTACTTTGTATTTGTTACATGTTCCCAATCACATAGCATCATTTAAAGTGGAAGTAAAACCACTTTTATATCTTTTAACTACAGCTAAGCTTATATTAAATTGTATAAGAAAAAAAGCACTCAACTACCTATCCCAAAAACCCAAACAAGTCACTTAACACTCCTTCCCCTGAAGTACATAAACAAATAAAAATAATAATAAGCAGACTTGATTAAATAAACACATATAAAGTGTCACTACACCTAAAGTCCAAGTAAAATCCAAATTAAAGTCCAAAAATTCTTGCAGGTGATTTCACAATAATTCATATCCCCGAATAAGATTGATAGTATACTCCAGAAAATCTTCATATACCTCAAAGAAAAAGATTCTAAACATAGTGTATTATCCCAGGTATTATAATAAAGTGCCACACATGTCACATGCAGACAAACTAAAGTGCCCAGCAATCGTGAAATGTCAGGACTCCAACAACTCAATTAATAAATCCACTGCACACAATATAAAAAGTGCATAATTACCCTAACATAGATAAAATCAGCATAGGATCCATAATAAAGATGAGATTGCCTCCAAACATTATTCTACCATCTTCTCCAAACACTTCCCATAGACCTCATAAACAGACCAGGGATCAGTATATGTATTAGATGACAAACATATTTTATTGTAGCAACTTACATTAAAATTTGATGAGATCAGCTTCCATATAACGAGATGGTCAAAACAACATCACTCCTCAGCGGTAACTATAAGTTCATGGCCATACCACTCTGAAGGAGAGCCAGGTAGTAGATGGAAGTCTCCAGGGTGACAACAGCCGCGTGTTCCAGAACCCAAAATGGCCACCACGGCACTTCCGGAAAACGTCAATACGTTACCACGTCACGTGCCCCGGACGCGTTTCGTCACATCCGGACTTTTTCAACAGGGATCCTTATATTAAATAGCTTATATTAAAGCTCACCTGTAGGTAAACTGAATATCTCCTAAATGATATTTGCTCTTTTTTAGAGCTGGCGCATGCTCTCTGAAGGAGTGGCATACCCATGCCCTTCCTTCAGAGCACTGAGCCGTGTCACGAGACTCCTGTGCGCATGCGCGGGAGTGACATCATTGCGGCTCAGCCAGTCAGATGGCTGGAGCTTGCGGACCCGGAAGATGGAAGCCCTGTCAGTGGTGCACTGCCAGAGGGCTTCATTTTAACCACTTGGTAACCACACTATAACCAAATGACTGCTACAGCACGGTTACCCAGTTTTGGGAGGGCATCATATGACATCCTCCCAGGACTCGCCCCCCCAGGGGCGCGCAACCGGTGATCTCCATGATTGCTGTGTCCTACGGACACAGCTGAGCGCGTGATGGGGTAAAAGGCCAATCACAGCGGTCTTTTACCATGTGATCAACTGTGTCCAATGACCCAGCAGATCATGGAGCAAATACAGTTGCGTGAGGAAAGTACTGCTGATAACTGGCAGCTGCCAAAGGAGATCAGCACTGATAATCAGGGCACTGATGATCAGTGCCCTGCAGTACCACCCACCAGTGCCCAGCAGTGCCTCCCATCAGTGCCCAGCATTGCCACCCAGCAGTGCCTCCCAGCAGTGCTACCCATCAGTGCCCAGCAGTGCCACCCATCAGTGCCGCCTATCAATGCCGCCTATCAGTGCCTCCAGTCAGTACCATCAGTCAGTGCTACCTGTCAGGGCTGTCAGTCAGTGCCTTCAGTCAGCCCGTCAGTGTTGCCCATCAGTGCCACCTATCAGTGCCACGTATCAGTGCCACCCATCAGTGCCGCCTGTCAGTGCAGCATCATCAGTGCCTCCTCATCAATACCCACCAGTGCCGCTTCATCAGTACCACCTCATCATTGCAGCCTATCAGTGCCCATCAGTGCTGCCTATCCGTGCCACCTCTTCAGTGCCTATCAGTGCAACCTCATCAACGCACATCAGTGAAGGAGAAAAATTACCTGTTTCCAAAATTTTATAATAGAAACAAAGATAAACTTTTTAGTTTATTTGCTTTTTGCATTTTTTTGTTTATAGCGCAAAAAATACATCACCCAGTGGTGATTAAATATCACCAAAAGAAAGCTCTATTTGTGTGAAAAAAATGCCACAAATTTCACATGGGTACAATGTTGCATGGCCGCGCAATTGTCATTCAAAGTGCGACAGCTCTGAAAGCTGAAACTTGGCCTGGATAGGAAGGAGGTATAAGTGCCGATAGGCAAGTGGTTAAGGTAAGTCTTTCATAATGTGCTAGTATGTGATGCATACTAGCACATTATGCTATTACCTTGCAAAGGATTTTTTTTATTTTTTATTTTTCCGGGGTTTACTACCACTTTAGTTAATACCAGGCACTTTGCCCCCCACTGTACCCATATTACATTTTTATAATTTTTCCACAGAAATAGAGCTGTCTTTTGGTGATATTTAATCGCCATTGGGTTGTTGTTTTTTTTTATTCGTTTTTCCTCTTTTCTGTTATAAAATGTTGCAAACAAACAATCTTTCGTCCTAAATTTAAGCCAAAATGTATTCTGCTACATTTATTTGGTGAAAATAATCCAAATTTGTGTTGTTATTTTGTCTGTAGGAAAGTTATAGAGTCCACAAAATATGGTATATACTGCATACACTATATTGCCAAAAGTATTGGGACGCCTGCCTTTACACGCAGCTTTAATGGCATCCCAGTCTTAGTCTATAGGGTTCAATATTGAGTTGGCCCACCCTTTGCAGCTATAACAGCTTCAACTCTTCTGGGAAGGCTGTCCACAAGGTTTAGGAGGGTGTCTATGGGAAGGTTTGACCATTCTTCCAGAAGAACATTTGTGAGGTCAGGCACTGATGTCGGACGAGAAGGCCTGGCTCACAATGTCCACTCTAATTCATTGCAAAGGTGTTCTGTTGGGTTGAGGTCAGGACTCTGTGCAGGCCAGTCAAGTTCCTCCACACCAAACTCGCTCACCCATGTCTTCATGGACCTTGCTTTGTGCACTGGTGTGCAGTCATATTGGAACAGGATGGGGTCATCCCCAAACTGTTCCCACAAAGTTGGGAGCATGAAATTGTTCAAAATGTCTTGGTATGCTGACGCCTTAAGAGTTCCCTTCACTGGAATTAAGGGGCCAAGCCCAACCCTTAAAAACATCCCCACACCATAATCCCCCCTCCACCAAACTTTACACTTGGCACAATGCAGTCAGGCAAGTACCGTTCTCCTGGCAACCACCAAATCCAGACACATCCATCGGATTTCCAGACAGAGAAGCGTGATTGGTCACTCCAGAGAACACGTCTCCATTGCTCTAGAGTCCAGTGGTGGCGTGCTTTACACCACTTCATCCGCTTTGCATTGCACTTGGTGATGGAAGGCTTGGATGCAGCTTCTCGGTCATGGAAACCCATTCCATGAAGCTCTCTATACACTGTTGTTGTGCTAATCTGAAGGCCACATGAAGTTTGGAAGTCTTTAGCTATTGACTCTGCAGACAGTTGGCGACTTCTGCACACTGTGCGCTTCAGCATGCGCTGACCCCACTCTGTCATTTTACCTACCACTTGGTGGCTGAGTTGCTGTTGTTCCCAGTGGCTTCCACTTTGTTATAATACCACTAACAGCTGACTGTGGAATATTTAGTAGGAATGAAATTTCACAGATGGACTTATTACACAGGTGGCAACCTATCCCGGTACCACGCTTGAATTCACTGAGCTCCTGAGAGTGACCCATTCTTTCACAAATGTTTGTAGAAGCAGTCTGCATGCCTAGGTGCTTGATTTTATACACCTGTGGCCATGGAGGTGATTGGAACACCTGAATCCAGTGATTTGGAGGGCTGGTCCAATAACTTTGGCAATATAGTGTATCTGAAAATTAATCAGTGCTGATGTACTGACAGCCTATCTAAATTCTTGAGGCCTAAAAATGCCAGGAAAGTAAAGATAATCCCCCAAATGACCCCTTCTTGGAAAATAGACATTCTATGGTATTTAGTAAGAGACATGGTGAGTTTTTTGAAGTTGTGATTTTTTGTCACAGCTTTTTGAAAAATGAAGACATTTTTAAAAAATTGTTTTTTTTTTCACATTTTTTCTTTACTGTCACCAGTGCAGTACAGCGTCAGTGGGTGTGGCATTGGTCAGGGACATTCATTGGTGACAGTATGTAAAAAATATAAATAAATAAAATATTTTTTTTTCATTTTTTTCTTTTGTTAATTCATTTTTTTTCTTTCTTATGCTTTTTATAACATACTGTGACCAGAGCAGTAGAGTATTACCATGGTAACACTGTACTATTCTGGGAAAGTGATCAGAATGTTTTTTTTCCTACATTGTTTATACCAGTGAATTTCAGTGTTATATGCAACCATTTTTAATAAATGGAATCAACTCATTCAGTGTTTAGCATTGTGGTTAGCTGTGATTTGCCACAATGAATCACATGGTACAGATGGGCTGTGATTGGCTCTGTCTGTACTATGTGATCACTGTGACCAATCACAGAGATCAACACAATAGTGCACAATACATAGCATAAAAGAACGCCATCCATTGTCCACAATTGTCATGTGATATGCTGTGATTGGTCACAGTGATCACATGGTACTGGCAGCAGCCAGTGCACTGATCGGTCAGTCACTGTGTCCCGTGGGGAACGCAAGAGGCGCATTCCAGGGAAGATGTCATATGACGTCCACTTGGAACCATGCAAGTCCTGCCTGGCCTGCCTGTGAATTGCCTGCCTGCCTATGCTGTAGAGGAGAGAAGGTTGCAGATAAACAGGTACAGGTACTTATGTAGAGGAATTTGTTTTATCTCTGTGTATCACCTGAGTATAGTCGATTCATTGGTGTATGTTAGGGTTTACAATCACTTTAATGCCCACATGCAACACATATATGTCCTTGGGCAGCAGAGGTTTCTGTGCTGAGAGTATGTTCACTGCATGCTCCCAGAACCCAGCCTGAGCTACCAAAGACAGCTCCCGGTCTCCAGTGCTGTCTGATGGAAGTCAGTAAAGCTCACCTCATTCACTAAGCTCTGGAATTAATTTCCCTTGCAAAGTGAACAGTTTATTTGTCTTTAGTAAATCAACCCCATGACATAGTATGGGAACATTTTAAATTAAGCTCTGAAGACTTCTCTTTCTGCTGACCACTGAAAATGTGAGTGTGAGGCAGTTGGCCCCTTTAGAAATCCTCTGGCCACCCTGTCCTGTCAAACCCGTCTACCTATGGAGAAGAATATGGGAGGAAATTTGAAAGATACATACGAATGTATAGGGCTCTCTGGGAAGGACGCCCGAGGATGGTTCTAAAGATTGTAATAAAAGTCAGCCTACGGTACATTTCATGTGAGGCAATTGTATGAGTCATATAGTTCCAAATGGTGGGTTTGAATGGTAATATGTACAGTCTATGAGATAAGTGAAAGAACATTTCACTATACTATTGTTCTTTTTCAAATGCTGCTTTATGCCTTGACATTCCTCCTTAAACTCTGCCTGTCTGGACAGTATGGTGACCTGCTGACATCCACAGGCAGCTTAACTCTTCAAAAAACCACAGTAGTTGAACCTAAGATAATTTTACGTCAGTTTCAGTACAGAGGATATTTTCCTTTTTTTTTTAAGTGTGAGAAGACAATGACTGAGCCCTGTTTCTGTGAATAACTAACACCAACTGAGGAAACATGGAAGAACTGGGGAGGGTCTAACTAAGTCTAAACTAACTAGCACCAAAAAGTAGGGGAATAGAGAAGAACATACCAAAATCAAATTTGTAAACAAGTTGTAGTGGCCAGAAACTGCCACTAGATGTGAGTATACTACAAAAAAATGATAAACTCATGCAGTTCAATACAAGACATAAAAGAACATGAAAGTGGGATGAAACAATTATGACAGTGTTTTTTTAGGATAATTTGATGACTTGTTTTAAAAAAAGATATGCTCATGGACTGTCATCTTCATTATTGATTCTCTACCTAAAATGCAGCCATAGAAGTCAGAACCTCTATGCTAGTTCCAGGTGAGTGACTCTTTAGTGAAGCAAGGATGACAGTGCTAGAATCGGCAACAGTAGGTCTCGTATTTGTATGATGGCAGGTTTCCTTCCAGTAACAGAATATATTTTTGTTTTACATATACAGTGAAGGAAATAAGTATTTGATCCCCTGCTGATTTGAATGTTTGCCCACTCACAAAGAAATGATCAGTCTAAAAATCGAATGGTAGGTGTATTGTAACACTGAGAGACAGAATAGCAACAAGAAATTCAAAAGAAATGCATGTCTAACAAATGATGCACTGATTTGCATGTTCATGAGGGAAATAAGTATTTGATCCCCTTCACAAAATATGACTTAGTACTTGGTGGCAAATCCCTTGTTGGCAATCAGAGGTCAGACGTTTCCTGTAGTTGGCCACCAGGTTTGCACACATCTCAGGAGGGATTTTGGCCCACTCCTCTTGGCAGATCCTCTACAAGTCTTTAAGGTTTGGTGGCTGACATTTGGCAACTCGAACTTTCAGCTCCCTCCACAGATTTTCAATCGGATTAAGGTCTGGAGACTGGCTAGGCCACTCCAGGACCTTAATGTGCTTCTTCTTGAGCCACTCCTTTGTTGCCTTGGCCCTGTGTTTTGAGTTATTGTCATGCTGGAACACCCATCCATGACCCATTTTCAATGCCCTGGCTGAGGGAAGAAGGTTCTCACCCAAGATTTGACGGTACATTGCCCCGTCCATCGTCCCTTTGATGCGGTGTAGTTGTCCTGTCCCCTTAGCAGAAAAACACCCCCAAAGCAGAATGTTTCCACCACCATGTTTGAAAGTTGGGATGGTGTTCTTGGGGTTATAAGCAGCATTCCTCCTCCTCCAAACACGACAAGTTGAGTTGATGCCAAAGAGCTCGATTTTGGTCTCATCAACCAGTCCTCCTCTGCATCATTCAGATGTTTGGTGGCAAACTTCAGACAGGGCTGGACATGTGCTTTCTTGAGCAGAGGGACCTTGCGGGCACTGCAGGATTTCTATCCTTGTCGGCGTAGTGTGTTACCAATTGTTTTCTTGGTGACTGAGGTCTCAGCTGCCTGGAGATCATTGAAAAGATACTCACGTGTAGTTCTGGGATGATTCCTCACTGTTCTCATGATCATTGACACTCCACGAGGTGAGATCTTGCATGGTGCACCAGACCTAAGGAGACTAACAGTTGTTGTGTTTCTTCCATTTGCGAATTATTGCACCAACTGTTGTCACCTTCTCACCAAGCTGCCTGGCAATAGTTTTGTAGCCCAGTCCAGGCCTGTGTAGGTCTACAATCTTGTCCCTGACATCCTTGGAGAGCTCTTTGGTCTTTGCCATGGTGGAGAGTTTGGAATCTGATTGTTTGATTTCTCCTGTGAACAGGTGTCTTTTATACAGGTAACAAAATGAGATTAGCAGCACTCCCTTAAAGAGACTGCTTCAAATCTCAGCTTGTTACCTGTATGAAAGACACCCGGTAGCCAGAAATCCTGCTGAATGATAGGAGATAAAATACTTATTTCCAACATGAACATGCAAATCAGTGTATAATTTGTTAGATATGCATTTCTTTTGAATTTTTGTTGCTATTCTGTCTCTCAGTGTTACAATACACCTACCATTCGATTTTTAGATGGATCATTTCTTTGTGAGTGGGCAAACATTTAAAATCAGCAGGGGATCAAATACTTATTTCCTTATATATAGTCTCTTTCTTTTACTGTTATTTGATAAAGCTTTAACACTTTATGATGAAAGAAGCAGACACACTCCGTGAACACGTCATTAGTACGCCTTGGGGCACATAGACAACGGGTTGAGGACCAGTAGCTCAAGTTCTATGTTTCTATAACTGTGCTACAATACAATAAAGAAAGGAGATAAACAAGTTATATGATACTGCATATAGTAGTCTGTGGGAGTCAAAGTCATTCAATCTCTAAACGAATGCTTCCACATTCGCCAACTCTTCCTCAACACTAAAATTTACTGAGATGTCTCCTTGGAGCTGTGGGGGATCTTCTCATGTGTGTTTATGAAACAAGATCTTCCTTCTAAAGTTTCATATCAAATCTGGAAAAGGTCAAATATGCCTTTGTTAATCAGAATACAAACCACGCACCAACCGCAGAGCCCAACAGTGAAACCAACCAGAGGATAGAGACAGTAGCTATTGGAGATTAAAGGCCATTATTTTTTAACTTGTTGTGATTGCTAGCTAAGTATTTTCTAATTTGTAAAGTAAATGCTGCTAATTTCTACCAGTGGGAAGAAGATCATAAGGATTACAGGTGGCAAAGAACTTTTCAAAAAGGACAGGACCAGCTTATCACTCTTGGTAATACATTTGCCTATCTATCTATCTATCTATCTATCTATCTATCTATCTATCTATCTATCTATCTATCTCTCCATCTATCTCTCCATCTATCTATCTATCTCTCCATTATCTATCTATCTATCTATCTATCTATCTATCTATCTCTCCATCTATCTATCTATCTCTCCATCTATCTATCTATCTATCTATCTATCTATCTATCTATCTATCTATCTATCTATCTATCTATCTATCTATCTCTCCATTATCTATCTATCTATCTATCTATCTATCTATCTATCTATCTATCTATTATCTATCTATCTATCTATCTATCTATCTATCTATCTATCTATCTATCAAAGTAATTGATGAATATTTTGGACTTTAAGGAGGAACTCCAGTCTTTTAAAAAAAAAATTAAAGCCGAACTCCAGTTAAATTTTGTTTTTACCATGCAGTGGGTCAGCTGCTCGTTTTTGCCAGGGGTGTAGACTAAGCTCATACAAACCTGACCCGCCGATCCTTTGGAAAACCACTCTCCCCCATGGTCCAGCAGTGGACTGTTCCTGTCTGTGAAGCATGCATTGAGAGTACTGACATCAGGAACAGTCCATTTACAAGACTGCTGGACCGCGTGTGGGGGGGGGACAAGGAGCCGAAAGGACCAGCCTTGTGCGGGGAGGATTGGTGGGTCAGGTGAGTAGATCTTCGGTGTCCTCTTCCCTAGAATAAAACAAGCGGGCAGAACCCCACTGCACGGGCAAAAAAAAAATAATTCCTAGATTTCTGCTTTAAGTCAGCAGATACAAATACTGCTTCTGCTGACTTGACTTTTAAGAAACAGACACTCACCAGCCCAGGAATCCAGCACTGTCTTTACCAGGCTGTCTCGTCGCAGGTCTCTGGATCTCTGTTGTTGCCATCTTGGATGTGGGAGTTGGCTATGACTTGCTGCTGTTTCACTGCTGCCTCCCAACTGCACATGCACAATATTGCAATGCGCTATCAGATTGGTCGTGCAACCTTGTGAGATTTGTTACATGTCCCAGGGGGTCGCGGGCCAAACTTACATAATTGTTAGATAAGTGCAATTGGTTTTGCCTCTCTGGGGATCAGGAATGAATTTTTTCCCATGCAGCTACAAATTGGATCATGCATTACTGTTTTTTTTTGCCTTCCTCTGGATCAACTGTGGGTGTAGGATTATAACTTTTTTTTAATGGTTGAGCTGGATGGACATTTATCTTTTTTTCAGCCAGCCTAACTATGTAACTGTTTTGATTTGTTTTTCGAATTAAAATTTCATTTTCGGAGATTCATATGTATCCAAATTTCCAAATGGACATATAAATGAATGGCAACGAATCCGAAACAAAAAAATGCATTAGTTTCATTCAGATTTTGAAATTTGTTCGATACATATTATTATTATTATTATTATTATACAGTATTTATAAAGCGCCAATAGTTCGCTCAGCGCTGTACATTACAGAGGGGAACAGAACATGTGACAGAACAATACCAATACAATGCAAGACATGAGGGGATCGAGGGCCCTGCTCTTTCGAGCTTACAATCTAGGACATATGAATTCATTGTGAATAGCTGTTGTTAAGAGGCCGTGTCCTTAACAACCATGACTCATTTGCTGTCAGAGGGATTCCCCGCTAACAACAGAATTTAAACAATCAACTGCCAGTATAAAAAAAAAAAAAAAAAAACCACAACATGTCCCTTGCAAAATTCATACCAGATCTTTATTTGAGCATGCAGCCTGACACGCCAGGAAAGGGGGTGACGAGCGAATGCCCCTGAACAATACCAGACCACATATAAAGAGGGGTTCTTTGGGGGAGGGGGGCTCCCCCGAAGCACTTGTCTCCATGCTGATGGGTACAAGGGCCTCTTCCCCACAACCCTCGGTGGTGGTTGTGGGAGTCTGCCGGTGGGGGGGGGCTTATCAGAATCTGGAAGCCCCCTTTAACAATGGGGCTCCCAGATCCTGCACCCCCCATGTGAATGAGTAGGGGTACATAGTAAATAAATAAATAAATGATTCCCAAATTAGATCCAACATTAATCACCATGAACATCGACCCGCACAAAAGAAAAAATACATCGCCTGCCGTGACGCGTCCCATCCAGAGACACTTGTCAATTGACAGGTAATAATGGGGGCGAGGTCACCCAGTGATGTCACCAGATGACCCTGCCCTCATGTTTACCTGTCATTGGGTGAATGTCTTTCCGCAGGATCCATCACTCTCCCTCCGCCTTCTCCTTAACAACCAGCTATTCTTCACAATAAATTTGGATCAAACTAGAAAATATTGAATCTTTCCAATACAAAAGAGTATATTAAACGAATGTTGAAGTTCAATCTGTTCAACATAATAAATACGGCTAAACAAAATCCTTGAATTAAAAAATGCATCTGAAAAGAGAATTTCCACAATGCACATGTCTTGTAATTCTTGCCTAAGTGAGAGTTGTAGAAGTGCGAGGGGGTACTTGTCAGAAAAAATTACCAACTCCCAAAAAAAAAAAAAAAAATGTCAAATATGGTAGAGGAAGGGGAGGGAATTAGGAGTACTTTCACTTTTAAGTGACAGTCCTCTTTATGCTAGCCATACACCAGTGGAAATAAATTTGAAATTTATAAAAATTTTGAAAATGTTCATTTTCATAGTGTTTGATTTTCAAATGGTTAGTGAGGTCAAATTAAAGTTTGAGTAATGAGTATGGTAATGAGAAAATTAGAGAAAATTAGAAAGAGCAGGATGGAAAGTTTTTCTCGAACAAACAAAATTCTACTAGTAAATGTTGCTTTTATTCAGGAAAAATTGCACTGTAGCAAATCTTGTTACTTCTGGGATTCTATTCAAATGGTCGGGCTGAACGAAATCAGTTGATTTGATGGCAAGAAAGAATGTTTTGTCAAATGAATTTTCTACAAATGTTTGAAAGCAAAGTTAACCATGGATTAATAGTTTTAAAGTGGTATTAACCCAAAACCAAAAAATATAGTATATTGGCAGCTTACCAATCATTAGATGTGGTGGCTGCATTCGTTTTTTTAGGCTTTTTCCCTCTGTTTTCCCCTGCTGAACTTACCAGTAACACACCTCCCGTATTAGAGTGCCCCCGCTCTGGATGAAGGAGCACAGGGGTACAGCAGACAGCAGTATTGTCAGTCTGGGGGTGAGGGGTGTGTTAGATGTACTAGCAGATTTGGAAACACTAACAAATTGAAGCCAAACTTCAGATCGTACTTTATAAGCAGTTACAGCAAACAGCCCTGTCAGTAATAAATGGTTTGTCTCATCCCCATAACTGATACATCTGGAAGAGAGCTTCAGAAAAACAACAGACTTATTGGCCAAATTACCAGATGGAAATAAAAGAGAGACATCCTAAAAAAGAAAATTAATACATGACATGTGAACAAAACATATCCCTCTATAATCTGTATAGTGTATAATAATGGTCCTGAAATGCCAGGATAGTAGAATCACCCCCCCCCCCCCCACACACACACACGCCCAAATGACCCCTTTTTGGAAAGCAGACACTCCAAGGTATTTTCTAAAGGGCATGGTGAGTAGTTTTCAGATCTAATTTGTTGCCACAAGTTTTTGGAAAATGAAAATGTATTTGTTCTTTCCTTTTTCAAAACCCTGTGACAAAAAGTGATATCTGAAAAATACTCACCATGCCTCTTATCAAATTCCTTGGGGTGTCTACTTTCCAAAAAGGGGTCATTTGGGGGGTGTTTGTACTACTGTAACTAAGAGAAGAAAATAGGCTACACACCCATATAGCTATTTACTCATACAAAAGATTATTAATCACATAAAATAAAAGTAAAAAGCATCACAGGTATGTGACCCAGCTCCCAATGCACCATCCCCTAAGGACCCCCTCATAACAAAGCCTACTTCGGCCCAAGGCCCCACCACACCTGCACATCTCTCCCAAAATAAACCCCACAAAGACCCCCACACCACCACACACCCGTATGCCCCTCCGGAAGGAGCTGAGGTAAACCAACCACCCCTAACTTTACTATCCTGGCATTTTAGGGCCTCCAAAACTGTGTTAGGTAGTGAGGAAGTGATATGAGGAAATATGTCCTTTGAAAGCCTGAAGGTAGTCATTGGATTTTGGGGGCCTTTATGTAGCTAGGCTGTCAAAAATCTCACACATGTGGTATCCCCATATACTCAGGAGAAGTAGCAGAATGTGTTTTGGGGTGTTATTCCACATACACTCATGGCATGTGTGAGCAATATATCATTTAAATGACAACTTTGTGTAAAAACAAAATCATTGGGGTGTCTACTTTCCCCCCAAAAAAGGGGTCATTTGGGAGTGTTTGTACTGCCCTGGCATTTTAGCACCTCGAAGAATGTGATGGGCAGGCAGAAAGTAAAAGCTGCATAAATTCCAGTATCTATACCATAGTTTGTAGGCGCTATAACTTTCACACAAACCAATTAATATACACGTCTTGGGATTTTTTTTTACCAAAAACGTATGAAGAAATTTGAGTTTACTGGATATTCTTTATAACAGAAAGTAGAAAATATTGGGGGTTTTTTCAAAATTTTCTGTCTTATTTTGTTTATATTATTATTATTATACAGTATTTATAAAGCGCCAATGGTTTGCTCAGCGCTGTACATTACAAAGGGGGACAGAACATGTGACAGAACAATACCAATACAATGCAAAACATGAGGGGATTGATGGCCCTGCTCTTTCCAGTTTACAATCTAGGAGGGAGGGGATAGTGATACAGGAGGAGATAGCTGTGGGGGATGGAGTGGTAGGAAGAGTGGAGGAGATCGGCAGGTTAGCAGGGGGTGGGGTAGGCTTCCCTGAAGAGATGGGTTTTCAGGGTGCGCCTAAAGGAGAGGAGAGTAGGTGATAATCTATTTATATCACAAAAATTAAAAAAAACAGCTCTATTTGTGTAGGATTGTATGACCGTGCAATTACCAGTTGAAATAGCACAGTGCTGAATAGCAAAAAAATGGCTTGGTCAGGAAGGAGGGGGGCATCTGGGGCAGAAGTGGTTAATATTCTTTTGAATGTAACAATTTATATGTCGTCAGCACCCTGCCTCTCAACATTGTCTAATCAGTGAACCCATTGCATGTATTTAGAATGCAAAACAACTCCTTTTTTTAAAGTCAGATTTTATTTTAAAAAACATTTTTTCCATAAAAGAAAAAACAAAAAAAGAAAAAAGAATCACCACAGGCATGACTTGACATGCAGGGCAGCAGGAAGGAAAACAAAATAAAAAAACTACTGACACACAATCGTGGAGCAATAACTTCCAGTAAAAGGCACAAAGGCATTTGTTCTGTTCTGTGCATACATCCTGAGGCTTGGTTCACATATATGCATTGTGCTTTCTCCAGTGCTTTTTGCAGTTTGTTTTGCTTTTTTCTACATGTGTTTTTCACGTGTATTTACCACGTTTTGCGCTTTGTTTTTTTTTTTGTAAAGTGGAATTTTTTTTTTGTTGCTGGGCAGAATAAAAATGCAAAATGTGCCAAAAACGCAGCAACTTCAGTGAGTTCCAGCTTCCAGGGGCATCGGCCAGCTATGGTATATACATCAGTACATTGGTCCAAGGTGGACGAGTATAACTGTCTATAAAATATATATACTATCTTTAACCCCTTACCCTCTGGAAGGTTTTACCCCCTTCATGACCAGCCATTTTTTGCTATTTGGAACTATCTACTTTAACAGGCAACTGCGCAGTGATGCAAAACAAACAATATTTATATAATTTTTTTCAGAGAAATACAACTTTCTTTTGGTATTTTATCTCAACTAGGATTTTATATTTTTTTATTAAATAAATGAAAAAACACCAAAAATTTTGGGATAAAAAAAATTAGTTTTACTTTCTGTGATAAAACATATCCAATAAAAAAATGTAAAACAAATTTCTTCATAAATGTAGGCCAAAATATATTCTGCTACATGTCTTTGGTAAATAATAATCCCAATAAGTGTATATTAATTGGTCTGCGTCTACAAAGGATGATATATATACTGTAATTTTTATTTTATTTTATTTTTGTATACTAGTAATGGCGGCAATCAGCAACTTATAGCAGGAATGTGATAGTACAGGGGCTAACTGACACCTTGTGGAAACTGCCACTGACACTAATACAGTGATCAGTGCCAACCAATAATATGCACTGACACTGCATTAATGACGCTGGCTGGGAAGGGGTTTACATCTAGATGCAATCAAAGGGTTAACTGTTTGCCTAACAATGCTTGGAATTCACTGTGGGCTGATTTTATTAAGGGATGTGCTGTTTTTTATTCCCTTTGTAGGGAAACAAAAACTGACACATCCTCGCTGTCAGGACAGAGCTCTGTGTTGTTTATAATCACGTTGCTCTGTCCTGTCATCAGCTTTGTCAATTGGCAAGCCCTAGACATCAATCATTGGCTGGGACCTGCTGATTGGCTTGTGCTGTTCCTAATCACAGCACATCCAGAGCGGCGGCATGTGCGCCTCCTACTCGGATGAGCTGGATCACGTATCATGCTTTGCCGGCATACATCCTCATGATGTGGTTGGCAAGCGGTTAAGGCTTACTTGCCCTAATGCTGCATAAACATGTGTATTGCAGTCAGGGTTTAATCCATGCACACAAATGTTGCTGCCCAGTCTGATACCTTTTTTTTTCCTGGAATGTTTCCCAGATCATATTTTATACATAACTTAATATATTATATTATAACTATAGGTTAGAATGATTAACATGCAGGTTACTGAGTGAAATCAATGATGGATGATCAAAACAGTAACAGCATTCATACCCGGTCTGAACAAACAATTGTTTTATTACAAAGTGACATTACAAGCTAAAAACAATGACAGACATATCTAAGGTTCTTTTCACACTAGCCACAATGTTTACCATCCTCTATGAAAGGCGAAACCAGTTTTGTTTTTTTTTGCTTTTTTTGGCTTGTGGTTGCAGCATAGTCCCATTCACTTACATGGGACAGTTTGACAGGAAGTGCCACTTGTCAAACTTTGCATGTCACATTAAAACTGCTGTGACCAGTACCGGGACAAGTTCATCTAGTGCCCAGGGCAAGGATGCGGACTGCATTCCCTCCCCTGCGGACTGCATCCCCTCCCCTGCGGACTGCATCCCCTCCTCTGCGGACTGCATTCCCTCCCCTGCGGACTGCATCCCCTCCCTTGCGGACTGCATCCCCTCCTCTGCGGACTGCATCCCCTCCCCTGTGGACTGCATCCCCTCCTCTGTGGACTGCATCCACTCCCCTGCGGACTGCATCCACTCCCCTGCGGACTGCATCCACTGCCCTGCTGTTAATTAATGCCATAGAATGGGTCCTGTTTCCATTCTCTTCCCCCCTGTTCCGCTGTGCCCAGGGCAGCTGCCCCTCCTGCCCACCCCTTGTCCTGGCCCTGGCTGTGGTGATGTGTATTTACCCAAGCGGAACCATGTCCACTTGTAGGTGGGCAGTTGGGGAGGTGGAAAAATTATGATAAATGATGAGATGATTAAAAATGATCAACTGTCTGTTTTCTCTGCCTCCAGTCACCTGTGTGAAAGGAGCCTAAAGGTAAGACTTTAACAAGAATAGAAGGTAAGTCTTCTCCTTCTGGAGACAACTGTATAAGGGCTCGATCACTCTTCAGAGAGCATCTGACAGGTGTTGAGGAGGTGTTGTATAACCCCCTGATGTCTACACTAGCATGCCATAGGGGTGCTTGCAGAGCATTATGCCCAGGGCATGTGTATACCACCAGCTCCTACCTCTGCAGTCAAAGAGGGTAGTGGTTGGGGGCAGTAAAAGCACAGCTCAACCGTGATGTTTTATTGCACCCCAACCTCACAAGTAAATGAGCTCCATTCACATCTTCCTGTTCTGTTTTAGTGTGCATTAAAATATGCAACAAACACACCAAAATGCGCAGAAAACAGGTGCAGTAGCTTCTTTTGGCTGCCATGGCACATCATGTGAAAATAAGTAATAATAAAAGCAAGTTCATGCAATGTGACAGCGCGAATGGGGCATAGGAGAGATTTACTCTGACTTCCTGGAGAGGAAGTGAAGGTAAGTCACCTACATGGGACATACTGCAGATGCACACGAAAATGCTAGCAGGAGTAATCAATGTAAAAATTGGATTTTTTTCTACATACAGTATTTACCTGTAAAATCCATTTCTTGGAGTACATCACGGGACACAGAGCACGCCATAATTACGACTATGACTAATTATGACAGACAAAAAGAGGGGAGGGACCTCTGTGTCCGTGTTGTACTCCATGGATTTGGATTTTATATGTAGAACAAATCCAATGTTCTTTATCGTACATCACAGGACACGGAGCAGGCCATATTAGAGACTATGTGGGACGTCCTAAAGCAATAACCTGGATGGGTAGGTGACATCACAATAACCATCGCCAACATCTCAAAAAGGAGCTATTCAGTTGTACATAAAACACTGCGGCCAAAGGCAGAATCCTCCATGGCTCTGATGTCCACCTGGTAAAACCTTGTGAATGTGGAAACCAAAGACCATGTAGCAGCCTTGCAAAGCTGAGCAACTCACGCCTGGTGGCGGATAGCCCAAGATGCCCCCACACTCCTGGTAGAGTTCACCTTCACGCAAAAGCATGGAACCTTGCTCTTCAAACCATAGGCTTGAATGATTAACTGAAGAATCCACTTAGAAATAATTGACTTGGATGCTGCCTTTCCTCTCTTGGGTCCTTCCGGCAGAATAAACACTGAATCAGTCTTTCTAATAGTGATGGGCCGTGCACCCCCTGTTTGGTTCGCGGTCGAGCATTCAAACATAACGAAAGTTTGACCGTGAACTTTGAACAAAGGGGACATGTCACTAAGCAATATCTTACCGCATCTGAGTATGCACAACTACTGAACACATTCTTTATTGTTTCAGCTGTCAGCAGGGTTCCCGGCTGCCCCCACCCCCATGCATACCAAGCCCTTCGGGTTTGGTATGGATTTTGATGGGAACCCACAGCAAATTTTTTTTAAAAATGGAGTGGGGGTCCCCCCCAAAATCCATACCAGACCCTTATCCGAGCATGCAGCCTGCAAGTCAAGAAAGGGGGGACGAGTGAGTGCCCCTCCCCTCCTGAACAATACCAAGCCACATGCCCTCAGCATGGGGTGGGTGGGGTGGGTGCTATGGAGCAGCCCCCCCTCCCCCCAAAGCATCTTGTCCCCATGTTGATGGGGACAAGGGCCTCTTCCCCACCACCATGGCTGGTGGTTGTGGGGGTCTGCGGGCAGGGGGCTTATCGGAATCTGTCATGAGTATGGGGTACACGGTACCGTTATCCATTCACAAAAAAAAAAAAATGTGTAGTGGAAAAATAAATGACAAGAGACAGTCTTTGACAAGTCCTTTATGAAAAACAAAAATTTAAAAAATGACCCCACCCCCTTGTGACATCATCATGCGCTGTGATTGGCCATTGCATTGCACCTGACCTGTAGTCAGGTGCATTGCTTTGGTCAATCACAATGCACTGTCAGGGCTCAGTTTATTGTGGGGCTTGGCAGGCGAACAGCCCATTGAATGCCCTTGCCGCTCATGTGTTCACCGAACACACGAACGGCCAATGTTTAAGTCGCACATACAGCCCATCCACTAAATACAGAGCATGCAAAGAACTTTCTTTTACCGATTGAGGCCTAGGAAAGAATGAGTGGCCACACACTTTATTTTAATAAAGTGTAATGTTTTAAGGATAAAGCACTATTGTGCTTTTTTATATTTAATATATGTACCGAGTGGAGGAGGAGAGACCAAGGTGTATATTTCTGGAGGAAGAGCTATACCTGGGATATACCAACTGGTTTATTTCCGACCCTAAGGGACGCATGCGTTTCCTCTTGTAAAGGTGTGACTACTGACAGGACTGACGCCATCCAAACTGAACGAATCTTTGGGAACCGGTTAAGCCCCTTTAAGTCTAGAAAAGGCCTTACATCCCTATTCAGCTTTGGAACAGTGAACAGGTTTAAATAAAATCCCTGGAACCTTTTGTCCAGTGGAACCTCCACAACCATCTTGGATACATTGGACCATAAGAAACGGGGAGGAGGAATTCCTCGAAACACCAGTTTGCACCCCTGAACAATTGTAGCAGTGACCAACTTGTCCTGGATCAGCTCTTCCCAGATTTCTGCAAAATCCAAAAGTCTTCATAATGAAGCGGACTTAGAATCTGACCTGGCGAGCTTCTGCACCAAGGTTTCTTCTCGCTATGGTCCTGAAATTTTCCCCTAGACGCAGGATCCTGTGTACGGTGAAATGCTTCCCTACCGGAAGAAGCACCAACCACCGAAGTGCCTGGCCCCTTAAAGGTTGGGCATTTGGACTTTCTCTTAAAGGGTAAAAGCGTACTTTTTCCCCCTGAGATCTTCTGGATATATTTGTCTAGGTCCTCCCCAAACAAACGCTCTCCATGAAAGGGAGAACCCACCAACAATCTTTTGCACGGTAGTTCTACTGCCCAACTCTTTAACCACAAGATCCTGCGCATTTGTACTGACAAAAGAGCCATGCAAGAGATCTGCTGATTCGAATCCTTAAGGGCATCAACTTCAAAACATCAGGCCTGTGGTAAATTTGCCAAATCCACAGCCGTATCCTCCTCCAAGATAGATGGTCTTTTATACACCCGTTTAACACGGTCATCCAGACTCTGACAGATACCGATAGAAGTAACTGCTGGTTGTGCGGCAACCCCTGCCAGGGAAAAAAAAGCCTTGAGGAGCAATTCTAATTAAACACCTTAGCATTATCCACAGGACAAGTTAAATGCTTATTCAGGGAAGACACAGCTGCGTCTACCCCTGGCATGCCCCACTTTCTAACAAACCTCTCCTCCATGGGATACAGAAGGGAGAATCTTTTAGGAGGAACAAAACTCTGTTTGGGTGCTCCCAGTCACTATACATAACTTGCTTCAAAAGAGGATGCACCAGAAATGCCTGAATACTTTAAGGCAGCTTTAATGAGCCCAAAGAGGAATAGGAGACCTCAGATGCCTCTACTGGGGGTAATCTGACTGGAACATATCAGTGAGGGTTTTAACTAATAACCACTGTGATTGAGAAGCAGAAACCCCCTGCTTCTTATCAGGCTGTGACTATTCCATAACGTAAAGCACTGAGCAAACTGTCGGCGCTATATAAGTCCTGTATAATAATAATAATATTCTGACAGAGAATCAATTACCTGACCCTCTTCAAGATTCTCTATCGCATCTTCATCCTCAGGTTCCACCCACTCTTGTTCAAGGACTGGTGGGTCCAAAGATGGGGATCTTTCCCGCTTCTTACCCCCCTGAGCCACCGATGCAACCATCCCAGAAAACGTGTCTTTTAACCCTGCTAAGGCTGATGCAAGATCCTCCATTGTTAAGTACGCCGAAACTGATGCACCGGTAGTAGCCACAATGCTGGATAAATTCAGTGGCTCAGATTGACCTGTTCTTTCAGAAGAAGATAACGCGGCGGAACTTCGACTAGGCTCCACAGGACCTGGCAGTGGTGCATTTGCACCCTTTCCTGCTGTGCCTCCCCCCACACCGCTTTTTGGATGACATTACCTTTACTAGTGTTACAAGAACTGTGTAAGAGTTTAATCAAAACACAGCATTCACAATAGACCTGCTTAAAGGGAAGCAACACACTCCAATGCAGTCCACTGAAAAAAAGGGGGTAGCATGGATACAACCCTCCTGCCTGACTGGCCGACACTCCCAGGGAAGTACTCATGTGTCCTTAGAATAACCTGCCCTGTGTCCTGGCTGTCAGGAATGGACTTGCCAATAGTGGTGGGACTCACCTGCCTTGTGGGCTGCAGTACCAGGGCTGGCCAGCGGGTGCTCTTAACAACCAGAGGTTCACTTCGGCAATTAGCCATCACCTGGGGCTGATTGCAGGTGGTGTATTTAAGGGATGGCCAGACCTGCAGTCTGTGCCTTGGTGTGTGTTTTTCCATGGGCCCCTGTACCTTGTAACCTGCATTCCTGGTCCTGTTCCTGCCTGACTTGTTGCCGACCCTGCCTGATCCTGACCTCTGCTGACTTCTCCTGTTTGATTCCTGGCTTGTGACCCCGACCATTCTCTCCGCCTGCTCCTCCTGTACCTACCTGCCCGATAGTTATCGACCCGGCCTGCCTGACTACGTTGTGCTCTATATGTGTATGTACCTGTGTATCTATATCAGTTTAAGTTTGGGTTTGTTTCACCTTGTTGTATGTATTTGTGTTAGCTTGGGGTTTGGTGCACTGCGTTTATATTTGTATTGTTAGTCTTAATAAATTGTCTTATTTATACCATATCTGAAGCCTGCATTTCCCTGTGTCAGTACACACATCTCTGGTCACACCCGCATCCCTGACACTGGCCATCATTCCAGGGTCCATCAGTTGGAGCAGCAGAGGTAATGGTGGCTGCAGCAGCTCACATGTAGCATCCTATGTAAACAATATGGCCTACTTCCTCTTCCTGCTGCTACTGTGCATGCATCCCTGAAGCACATGTGCGCTCCCACTGCGTGCACGTGCACGCTCACGCGTCCACGTAGTCTCTACTGCAACAGACTCCCTCAAGTGGCCAAAAATAGGTAGTACAGGCAGGTACAGGCAAAAAAAGACGTACTCCCCCTGGTGGTCTTCCCAGTTATCCATAGCAGACTCCTCTGCATATACCTCTCAGGCCTCAAGAAATGAGATAGGCCATCAGTACATCAGAACTGATTAATTTTCAGATACGCTATATTGCCAAAAGTATTGGGACACCCTTCCAAATCATTGGATTCATGTGTTCCAATCACCTACATGGCCACAGGTGTATAAAATCAAGCACCTAGGCATGCAGACTGCTTCTACAAACATTTGTGAAAGAATGGGTCGCTCACAGGAGCTCAGTGAATTCAAGCGTGATACCGTGATAGGTTGCCATCTGTGCAATAAGTCCAACCGTGAAATTTCCTTGCAACTAAATATTCCACAGTCAACTGTTAGTGGTATTATAACAAAGTGGAAGCCACTGGGAGCAACAGCAACTCAGCCACCAAGTGGTAGGCCACCTAAAATGACAGAGCGGGGTCAGTGCATGCTAAAGCACAGAGAGTGCAGAAGTCGCCAACTGTCTGCAGAATCAGTAGCTATAGACCTCCAAGATTCATGTGGTCTTCATATTAGCACAACAGTGCATAGAGAGCTTCATGGAATGGGTTTCCATGGCCGAGCAGCTGCATCCAAGTCTTACATCACCAAGTGCAATGCAATCATTGGATATAGTGGTGTAAAGCACGCCGCCACTGGACTCTAGAGAAATGGAGACCTGTTCTTTGGAGTGACCAATCACGCTTCTCTGTCTGGCAAGCTGATGGATGTGTCTGGGTTTGGCGGGTTGCCAGGAGAATGGTACTTGCCTGAGTGCATTGTGCCAAGTGTAGGGGTTGGTGGAGGGGGGATTATGATGTAGGGTTGTTTTTCAGGGGTTGGGCTTGGCCCTTTAGGTCCAGTGAAGGGAATTCTTAAGGTGTCATCATACCAAGACATTTTGGACAATTTAATTCCCCAACTTTGTGGGAACAGTTTGGGGATGGCCCCTTCCTGTTCCAACATGACTGCGCACCAGTGCACAAAGCAAGGTCCATAAAGACATGGATGAGCGAGTTTGGGGTGGAGGAACTTGACTGGCCTGCACAGAGTCCTGACTTCAACCTGATAGAACACCTTTGGGATGAATTAGAGAGGAGACTGCGGGCCAGGCCTTCTCATCCGACATCAGTGCCTGACCTCACAAATGCACTTCTGGAAGAAAGAGTTGAAGCTGTTATAGCTGCAAATGGCGGGCCAACTCAATATTGAACCCTATGGACTAAGACTGGGATGCTATTAAAGTTCATGCGCGTGTAAAGGCAGGCGTCCCAATACTTTTGGCAATATAGTGTATATAGATGAACACTTTCCCATCCCGCCGCAGTCCCCTGAACTTTTTAGTCAGGGGCCAACCTTCACCCATCACGGTGAGCCTTGTCCTAAAAACTTTCAAGGACTCTGTCCCCCTTTTAAAATGGTGGCCACTGCCTTGGACCCATATAGCACCCTGCCAGAAGTGCCTTGGTCAGATCAAGCTGCACAGGGTTTTTAAAACGCAGGGTCCAGGGCCGTAAAGCCGCATCACAAGCAAAACCCTGAGGATTCTTCTCCTTATCCAGTGATGCTCGGGTACCACCCATTTTGGCTTACAGCTTTTCGAATGGATCCGATTGAGGCCCTTGACTCTCAGTAGAATCCTTCCAGACCTCCCAGTATGCTTCACAGAGCACATGCTCAATGAATATTCACCTTACAGACGCTAGCAAAAAAACTGAGTACTTCCGTGTAGGAGTTATATGGGGGAGGACTTGATTGGTCGGCCAATGTCCAGTCACCTATAAGTGGCATGTAACCCACATATTCATTATTATGGCCTGCTCTGTGTCCCATGATGTACGATGAAGAAAAAAGTGTTATCTTTAGAAATGCTTTAATCATTCATACCCGGAGATATTACTGGTACACATGGAATCGTTTTATAGAATAGAAGGAATTAGTTTGAATCTAATCTAAAATAAAAAGACTTGGCAAGATGTACACTCTGAATAATTATATACCACACCTATTATACAAATAGACTTTTTGCTTCAGGCCAGCTGTTAGCGTCTTCTGTGTTCTCTGCCAAGCGGCCATGCTAGTAGGTACAGCATGCTGCATTTTTTCCATTGCAGTGTGTTGTGGCGCAGTACACCCCATCGCAACGTCAAGGCGGTGAATTGCACTGTTTTTGTTGCATCAGCACTGTTGGGCAGTTGGGGGGACAACAGAACACCCCCCTTTTTTTCTTTTTCATAACAAAGGGGAAGGTGTTCTGTAGTCCACAGAGAGAGCTGGGGAACAATGCAGCTAACAGTCATCACAGGCAGAGAGCAAAGGAAGGTATCAGTTCACTAGGTTTGGGGCAGGATCAACAGGTATTTTTTCCATTTATTGAACAGACATAATAAAAGTGTATCTAGAAGAGCAAAGGGGACAAATGAACAGAAGTTCATTGCTAGGATTTAGTATATCCATACAGGTTATGGTGAGAAGAGACTGAAGCAATAGAAAGCCCTCATTATAATCAGTGCATAGCACAAGCCTTCATAGAGCAGAAGGTATTCACTTGTCACCACATATCCCCAACATTAGATCAGGGGTCTTCAGACTTTACATTACGAGCGACACATCGTATATGTCATGGGATGAATGAAGGAATGAAATGAATACCTTTTACTTGGAGCTTTCTGTAATCAGCATGATAGGATTCCGAACAACAGAAAAAGAACTTCAGTAAAACAAAGCAAAACAGTTAAAATAAACGTAAGCCAATCAAAGTCCCCGCAAACATCAGGGTCCCCATCAGAGCCCCCTTTACATCAAGGTCCCCATCAGACCCCCCTTATATCAAGATCCCCATCAGACCCCCCTTATATCAAGATCCCCGTCAGACCCCCCTTATATCAAGATCCCCGTCAGACCCCCCCTTACATCAGGGTCCCCATCAGAGCCTCCCTACATCAGTGTCCCCATCAGAGCCCCCCTTACATCAGGGTCCCCATCAGAGCCCCCCTACATCAGAGTCCCCATCAGAGCCTCCCTGCATCAGTGTCCCCATCAGAGCCCCCTTTACATCAAGGTCCCCATCAGACCCCCCTTATATCAAGATCCTCATCAGACCCCCCTTACATCAGGATCCCTTTAAGATTCTCCCCTACATCAGGGTCCCTAACAAATCCCCATTCACATCAGGGTCCTCATCAAAGTCTCCCTTACATCAGGGTCCCCATCAGGGACACCGTTACATCAACGTCCCCATCAGACCCCCCCTTACATCAGGATCCCCATCAGATTCCCCCTCTTACATCAGGGTCTCCATCTGAGTCCCTCCTTACATTAGAGTCTTACATCAGGGTCCCCATCAGAGCCCCCCTACATCAGGGTCCCCATTAAAGTCCCTCTTACATCAGTGTTCCCATCAGAGCCTCCCTTACCTCAAAGTCCCCATCAGATTCCCCTTACATCATGGTCTTTTCAGATTCTCCCCTACATTAGGGTCCCTATCAGATCTACACTCACATCAGGGTCCTCATCAAAGTTTCCCTTACATCAGGGTCCCCCTTACATCAACATCCCCATCAGACCACCCTTACATCAGGGTCCCCATCAGATCCCCCCCCCCCCTTACATCAGGGTCTCCCCTTACATTAGATTCCCTCTACAGAAGAGTCCACTGTACATGAGAGTCCCCATCAGAGTTCCCCTTTTATCAGGGTCTCCATCAGAGTACCCTCTTACATTAGGGTTCCCATCAGAGTCCCCTGTTATATCAGAGTTAACATCAGGGTCCCCATCAGAGTCCCCCCTCCCCTTACATTGGAGTCCTCATCAGAGAACTCCTTTACATCAGGGTCCCTGTTAGAGTCCCTCTTTACATCAGAATCCTCATTATAGTCCCCCTTACATTAGGGTTCCCATCTAAGTTTTCCTTACATCAGAGTCCCCTCTTACATCAGGGTCCCCTTTAAATGAGTATCCCCATCAGAGTCACCCTTACATCCTTCCTTATATCAGATTTCCCCTTACATAAGAGTCCCCATCAGAGTCCACTGTACATTAGAGTCTCCATTACAATCTCCCCTTATATCAGTGTCTTTATCAGAGTCCCCCACCTACAACAGGGTCCCCATTAGAGCCCACCTTACATCAGGGTCCTCATCAGATTTCCCCTTACATCAGGGTCCCCTTTACATGAATGTTACCATCAGAGTCACTTATACCATATATAATATATACAGTGCCTTAACCACTTCCAGTCTGGACACTTTCACCCCCTTCCTGTCCAGGCCAATTTTCCGCTTTCAGTGCTATCACACTTTGAATGACAATTGCGCGGTCATGCAACACTGTACCCATATGAATTTTTTAGCATTTATTTGAGACAGATAAAGCTTTATTTTGGTGGTATTTATTCACCACTGAGATTTTTTTTTTTTTGCTGTGTAAATGAAAAAGTCCAAAAATTAAAAAAGTGTTTTTCTTAATAACATTTTGTAAATAAATAATCTTTCTTTATAAATCTTGCCCAAAATTTATTCAGTTATCTTTTTAGTAAAAAAAACTAACCCAGATTAGCTTATAACCAAAAATTATAATTTTTCAAAAATTTTTTTTACATTTTAATTTTATTTTTCCTATATTATTATTATTTTTTTTTTTAAAACATACTGTCACCCTAGCAGTACAGTTTCACCATAGTGACACTGTACTACTTGTGGGGGGTGATGAAGATTTTTATTTTTTATTTTTTTACACTGATTGCTTTTACACCCATAAAGGCTGTAAAAGCAATCATTTCTCCTCTCGGATACTGTGCAAGCTGTGATTGGTCACAGCTTGTCACATGGTACAAGACTGTTGTGAATAGCCTTGTACCATGTGACCTCTGTGATCATTCACAGATTTCACAAGTAGTAAACAATTATGTCAGAAGTGACATCTTGCTTACACCTGTTCATGTGATCACTGATTGGCCAATCAGTGATCACATGATTAGGACCTCACACAGAGGTCCCGTACAACGATCGGTGTTCCGCTGTGTCTGGAGGACACAGTGGGTACCGGATCGCGGTGCTGTTCTCTCCCAGGGAGCGCGCACAATCCAAAATGACAGGTGCTGTTTTTGAACGGAAACACGCTCCTACACTTCCACCGTCTGGCCGTTTATATACAGCGGCTGGATGGGAAGTGGTTAAGGTGACACTAAACTGGTTTACAAAACCCATGCACCTATCTCTTCTTATCTATACAAAGTCACAAAGTCCTTCTATGGCTCTCAGCCTCCTCCAGAGCACCAAATTCCTTTCGTTAGCTCCTGTGTTTGTCTTATAAAATTTTGCAAACAAATAGTATTTCATCATAAATCTTGGCCAAAATGTATTCCGTTATTTGTTTAGTAAAAAAAAAAAAATAACCCAAATCAGTTTATAACCAAAAATTATAATTTTCAAACATTTTTTTTTACTTTTTTTATTTTTGTATATTTGCAAACAAATAGTATTTCATCATAAATCTTGGCCAAAATGTATTCCGTTATTTGTTTAGTAAAAAAAAAAAAATAACCCAAATTAGTTTATAACCAAAAATTATAATTTTCAAACATTTTTTTTTACTTTTTTTTATTTTTGTATATTATTATTTATGTGTTTTTTTTTCTACATACTGTCACCCTAGCAGTACAGTGTCACCATGGTGGCACTGTACTACTTGTGGGGGGTGATGAAGATTTTTTTTTTTTCTTACACTGATTGCTTTTACACCAATAAAGGCTGTAAAAGCAATAATTTCTCCTCTCTAGCTGTATTCTTGCAGCCATTGAGAACTACTGTGTGAGCTGTGATTGGTCACAGCTTGTCACATGGTACAAGGCTGTTGTGAATAGCCTTATACCATGTGACCTCTGTGATCATTCACAGATTTCACACGTAGTAAGCAATGATGTCACAAGTGACATCTTGCTTACTACTCTGCATGTGATCACTGATTGGCCAATCAGTGATCACATGATCGGGACCTCGTACAGAGGTCCGTCCGACAATTGGTGTTCCACTGTGTCCGAAGGACACAGCGGGCACCGGATCACGGTACTGCGTGCTCCCAGGGAGTGCGCACAAGCAGGGTGTGGTGTTTATAAACGGCCCCCTGACCCTGCACTGCCATCATCCAGCCGTTTATATACATGGGCCGGACGGGAGATGGTTAAAAAAGTATTCATACCCCTTTCATACCCCTGTTCTGGAGGATTTTTCACAAGCGACTGGTCTAGAGGTGTTTCCACATATGGAGTCCGTCACTAGTGCATAGAGGTATCAAGACCATACAGAAGGCCAACTTTCTGCAGGAGAGAGCTGCATCATCTAATGCGATATTTGGCCTACCATTCCAGGTGATCAATTATCTGTGGTGAGGGGGGCTCTGGAGGGGGAGCACTAATTGGAGCACTACGCACAGAGAATTCCTATGGATAAGATTTACTACTGTATCACTTAATATTCACATTGGATGCGGATGGGGATTTTTTTGGAACTTTTATATGTTTGCACAATGATTGGGACTTTAATATACATACATATTGTTTTTTGCATATAAATTTACTGTATACATAGTTTGATGGCATTGTATATTTGCTATTTTTAGCACAATTGTCATTCGATTACGTTGAGTATATATATTGGTTATTTATGATTAGTCACTGGGTAGGAGGGACATAATTGCCAGCCCATAGGGCATTGAAGTATATGCACATTTGGAGAATATGGATACAATTTAGTGTCACTTTAAAGTGTCCTAACAATCCTAACAATGTACTAATGATCACTCCAAATGTCTGCCACAGCTGCATGCAGTGTGGAATACAATATAAAGGGGGAAGGGGGCGGGGGTGCATCTGACTGATGAGGTGTAAAGCAATTATTTGCATGGCTCCACCCACTGTCCTGAAATGAGGAATAATCCTCTAATGCAGGGGTCTCTAAAACATGGCCCACAGGCCACATCCAACATGCAGCCAGGGCCAGTAGGCGCTCACACAGGGTTTTAGATCATCCTCAGCGGTGGACTGACCATTTGGAAACTTGGGCACTGCCCGAGGGCCCGGGGTCAGTAGGGGGCCCCATCAGATGCCCCTGGTACCTTTTTCATAGGCTTTTTTGAATTTGGGCAAGGACACAGGGGCCCCATGATCCCCTATTGCCCAGGGGCCCCATGAGTTGTCAGTCTGCCCCTGGTTAGACCATGGAGGACGATGGAGCCACCATCTAACAGGAAGTTGCATCACAGGAGCTAACGAAAGGAATTTAGCGCTCTGGAGGAAGCTGAGAGCCATAGAGGGACTTTGTATAGATAAGAAGAGATAGGTGCATGGGTTTTGTAAACCAGTTTAGTGTCACCTTAACCACTTCCCATCCAGCCGCTGTATATAAACGGGCAGACGGTGGCAGTGTAGGAGCGGGTTGTCGTTCAAAAAACGCACCTGTCATTTTGGATTGTGCGCGCTCCCTGGGAGTGAGCAGCACCGCGATCCGGTACCCACTGTGTCCTCCAGACACAGCGGAACACTGATCGCTGTACGAGACCTCTGTGTGAGGTCCTAATCATGTGATCACTGATTGGCCAATCAGTGATCACATGAACAGGTGTAAGCAAAATGTCACTTTTGACATCATTGCTTACTACTTGTGAAATCTGTGAATGATCACAGAGGTCACATGGTACAAGGCTATTCACGACAGTCTTGTACCATGTGACAAGCTGTGACCAATCACAACTCGCACAGTATCAGAGAGGAGAAATGAGTGCTTTTACAGCCTTTATGGGTGTAAAAGCAAGCAATGTAAAAAAATAAAAAATAAAAATCTTCATCACCCCCCACAAGTAGTACAGTGTCACTATGGTGACACTGTACTGCTAGAGTGACAGTATGTTTAAAAAAAATATATATTAATAATAATATAGAAAAAATAAAATTAAAATGTAAAAACTTTATTTTTAAAAATTATAATTTTTGGTTATAAGTTAATTTGGGTTATTTTTTTTTTTACTAATAAAGATTATTTACAAAATTTTATAAGAAAAACACTTTTTTTAATTTTTGGACTTTTTCATTTATATAGCAAAAAAAATATAAAAATCCCAGTGGTGAATAAATACCACCAAAATAAAGCTTTATCTGTCTCAAACAAATGCTAAAAAATTAATATGGGTACAGTGTTGCATGACTGCACAATTGTCATTCAAAGTGTGATAGCGCTGAAAGCTGAAAATTGGCCTGGACAGGAAGGGGGTGAAAGTGTCCGGACTTGAAGTGGTTAAGCTTTGAGAACATCTGTAGTGAAGCAGCATACTAGGCAGAAGCAATGTCTATAGGTGTGGATGTCATTGTACATCTAGTGCCCTCCTCGGTAATGATGTCCCCTCCACTCACACCCATCTCTGTCCTCTAGTGAACTTTCCACCAGGGGGCGTGGCCAGAAAACCATGAACAAGCATGAGACAGCTCCAGCGGCCGGAATAAACCATTGTCCTCTGCAGGGGGAGCACAGCAACGCCCAGCCTGTATGTTTCTAAAAACGAACTTCCTTTAACTTTAGCAAACAGGAATCCTAAATGAATATTTCCTGTGCAGTGTTCCTGGGGTGACTATGTAAAGATGGAAATGTAAAGGACATAAAATGCCCCCTATGAATGGAATTGTCTTAAAGTTAATGAAGTTGCTCAGAATCGTGTCTGCATACAGTGACAGCCTGCAGGAGGACAGCAATGGGAGGTGAGTGGGGGGTGAGGGGGGCTCCCAGGAGGAGGACAGCAATAGGAGGTGAGTGGAGAGAGAGGGTGGCTCCTAGAAGGATGACAGCAATGGGAGGTGAGGGGGCTCCTAGGAGGATGACTGCAATAGGAGGTGAGGGGGCTCCTAGGAGGATGACTGCAATAGGAGGTGAGGGGGCTCCTAGGAGGATGACTGCAATGGGAGGTGAGTGGTGGGTGTGGGGGACTCCTAGGAGGATGACCGCAATGGGAGGTGAGTGGAGGGTGTGGGGGGCTCCCAAGAGGAGGACAGCAATGGGAGGTGAGTGGTGGGTGTGGGGGGCTCCCAGGAGGAGGACAGCAATAGGAGGTGAGTGGAGAGAGAGGGGGGCTCCTAGGAGGAGGACAGCAATGGGAGGTGAGGGGGCTCCTAGCAGGATGACTGCAATGGGAAGTGAGGGGGCTCCTAGCAGGATGACTGCAATGGGAGGTGAGTGGTGGGTGTGGGGGACTCCTAGGAGGAGGACAGCAATGGGAGGTGGGTGAGGGGGGCTCCTAGGAGGAGGACAGCAGTTGGAAGTGAGTGGAAGGTGAGGGGGCTTCTATGAGGAGGACAGTAATGGGAGGTGAGGGGGGCTCCTAGGAGGAGGACAGCAATGGGAGGTGAGGGGAAGGTGAGGGGGGCTCCTAGGAGGAGGACAGCAATGGGAGGTGAGGGGGGCTCCTAGGAGGAGGACAGCAATGGGAGGTGAGGGGGGCTTCTAGGAGGAGGACAGCAATGGGAGGTGAGGGGGGCTCCTAGGAGGAGGACAGCAATGGGAGGTGAGTGGAGGGTGTGGGGGGCTCCTAGGAGGAGGACAGCAATGGGAGGTGAGTGGAGGGTGTGGGAGGCTCCTAGGAGGAGGACAGCAATAGGAGGTGAGTGAAGGGTGAGGGGGGCTCCTAGGAGGAGGACAGCAGTTGGAGGTGAGTGGAAGGTGAGGGGGCTCCTAGGAGGAGGACAGCAATGGGAGGTGAGGGGGGCTTCTAGGAGGAGGACAGCAATGGGAGGTGAGTGGAGGGTGTGGGGGGCTCCTTGGAGGTGGACAGCAATGGGAGGTGAGTGAAGGGTGAGGGGGGCTCCTAGGAGGAGGACAGCAATGGGAGGTGAGGGGGGCTCCTAGGAGGAGGACAGCAATGGGAGGTGAGGGGGGCTCCTAGGAGGAGGACAGCAATGGGAGGTGAGGGGGGCTCCTAGGAGGAGGACAGCAATGGGAGGTGAGGGGGGCTCCAAGGAGGAGGACAACAATGGGAGGTGAGGGGGGCTCCTAGGAGGAGGACAGCAATGGGAGGTGAGGGGGGCTCCTAGGAGGAGGACAGCAATGGGAGGTGAGTGGGGGGTGCGGGGGGCTTCTAGGAGGACAGCAGTGGTAGGTGAGTGGGGGGCTCCTAGGAGGAGGACAGTAATAGGAGGTGAGTGGGGGGGGGGGGCTCCTAGGAGGAGGACAGCAATGGCAGGTGAGTGGGGGGCTCCTAGGAGGAGGACAGTAATGGGAGGTGGGTGGAGGGTGAGGGGGCTCCCAAGAGGAGGACAGCAATGGGAGGTGAGGGGGCTCCTAGGAGGATGACTGCAATGGGAGGTGAGTGGAGGGTGTAAGGGGCTCCCAAGAGGAGGACAGCAATGGGAGGTGGGTGTGGGGGACTCCTAGGAGGAGGACAGCAATGGGAGGTGAGTGAAGGGTGAGGGGGGCTCCTAGGAGGAGGACAGCAGTTGGAGGTGAGTGGAAGGTGAGAGGTCTCCTAGGAGGAGGACAGCAATGGGAGGTGAGGGGGGCTCCTAGGAGGAGGACAGCAATGGGAGGTGAGGGGGGCTCCTAGGAGGAGGACAGCAATGGGAGGTGAGGGGGGCTCCTAGGAGGAGGACAGCAATGGGAGGTGAGTGGTGGGTGTGGGGGACTGCTACGAGGAGGACAGCAATGGGAGGTGAGTGAAGGGTGAGGGGGGCTCCTAGGAGGAGGACAGCAGTTGGAAGTGAGTGGAAGGTGAGGGGGCTCCTAGGAGGAGGACAGCACTGGGAGGTGAGGGGGGCTCCTAGGAGGAGGACAGCACTGGGAGGTGAGGGGGGCTCCTAGGAGGAGGACAGCACTGGGAGGTGAGGGGGGCTCCTAGGAGGAGGACAGCAATGGGAGGTGAGGGGGGCTCCTAGGAGGAGGAAAGCAATGGGAGGTGAGTGGGGGGTGCGGGGGGCTTCTAGGAGGACAGCAGTGGCAGGTGAGTGGGGGGCTCCTAGGGGGAGGACAGTAATAGGAGGTGAGTGGGGGGGGCTCCTAGGAGGAGGACAGCAATGGCAGGTGAGTGGGGGGCTCCTAGGAGGAGGACAGTAATGGGTGGAGGGTGAGGGGGCTCCCAGGAGGAGGACAGCAATGGGAGGTGAGCAGAGGGTGAGGGAGGGCTCCTAGGAGGAGGGCAGCAATGGGAGGTGAGCAGAGGGTGAGGGGGGGCTCCTAGGAGGAGGACAGCAATGGGAGGTGAGCAGAGGGTGAGGGGGGGCTCCTAGGAGGAGGACAGCAATGGGAGGTGAATGAAGGCTGCAGGGGGTCAGGAGTGCGTACTGTACACAGTGCAGGGGTTAGGAGTGTTTTTTGTATAATGTGCTGGGGTCAGGAGTGCATGATGCAGTGAGTGTAGTTGTTAGAACTCACAGGCTAGTGTACACAGTACAACCAAAAATTACCCCCACCTCCCACTACATATCCTCTCCCTAAGCCCATATCTGCCACACTACAGATATCTCCCAGCAGCCATAATTCCCCAACCAGTGCAGACCCCCCCTTCCCCCCCTCCTCTCAGCCCACCTGCTCAGTACAGACCCCACCAGTACAGACCCTTCCAGCCCCTTATTAGTACAGACCCGAGTGTAGGCCAACTCTCGATACAGACCCCTAGCCCAGCCTACCCCACAGTACAGACCCCTACACCCCCCCCCCTTAAAGTCACTCAGCAGATGCTGGCGACCTCACATGCGGAGGCAGAAGGAAGTTCTCCCATCAGTTGTGAATGTGGCTGGTGCTGAGAAGGTGCCTCCCTCATCTTTGCATATGACTGAGCTAGTGGTGGGATTTGCATATGAATAAGTAGTAGTGGTAGTAGCAAATTAATATGCAAATCACATTATGCATATGCAAAACCAAGTGCTTATTTGCATATGAATACGCTGTAGGCACAATGTACAGGGGTAGAGCCTTTTTTGGCCAAAGCCCCTGTACATGGGACTAAACTGAGATTATGGGATGATCTTGGATTGTTGGGAGGTATACTTCATAGCCCATGATGGAGTGGTAGTGTAACAATATTCTGAGCAACTATAAAGGCATCAAGTGGACCTGTCCGTATTTTTACATATTTTATGAATACATTCCTGATGTTTCCATTCTTTTTAACTTCTTCCCCTATAGACAAAACAGGAACACTTTATTATTATAGCCACAGGTGCCCCCCATTGAAAGATTTTCCATGTCCTCCTGTTGCAGTCACATCTGTACAGATTTGTATTTTCCCTCTTCTTCAGTCTTGGTGATAGAAGTGGTAGCCTGCACGGAAAGTGATGGGAAATCTCTCCAGTGAAAAGGCAGCCAGCATTAGAATACTGACAGTGGTTCTAACCCTCCCACTATATCCAAAAATAAAAAGAATTTTAGCTGGAGTTCCAGTTTAGGGCTACTGTCACACTGCGTTTTTACCTTGCTTTTGCTGCGCTTTCTGCACATTTTTTAAAGGACATGTGACTTAAAAATTGCACCAAAAACGCTTTTCAGAGGCATTTTCCCTTGATTTCAATGGGAAGAGGCATTTTTGGGGCCCTTTTTTTTTTTTTAACTCCCCAAACATGCTGCAAACATGCAGCAAGCAGGAGTTTTTACACTGCACCGCAAGCGCAACGCCTCAGTGTGAAAACATACATAGATCTACATACATAGGGAAGAGTTTTTCAGGCACTTTTTTATTGCAAAAATGCTTCAAATACTCCTCCGTGTGAAAGTAGCCTAACAGTTCTGATTGGGTGGCTTCTTTAGTTTTCTCTCTCCTGCTATTATACTGGAACAGTAGACTTTTTATGGAAATATTGACCAACAATTCATAGCCAGATATACTGATAATTACTGTAATAGATGAAAACTATGATGAAGAATAGCTGGTCACTATTCATGGAACTTTTCTATTGGAACTGCTTTGGGGGGGGGATTTACTAAAACTGGTGCACACAGAATCTGGTGTGGCTGTGCATGGTAACCAATCAGCTTTCAGGTTTTATTGTCAAAGCTTAATTGAACAAGCTGCAGTTAGAAGCGGATTGGTTACCATGCACAGCTGCAACAGATCCTGAATGCACCTGTTTTAGTAAATATCCCCGTATGTATGATAAAGAAAAGTTACCTGCACTTTAAAATAAAATGTGTCTCGATTGTTACGCTTGGTACAAGCAATAAATTGTCATTCATTTATAATACATTTTGTACATTCGTATTGTATGCTTGTATTGTGGATGTGGATAAGCGCACAGATGTATGCACAAATCTTAAACACAATCTCTGAACCTGTCTAACTGATAATACACTCCTAGTCAGGTTGAACATCCAATGCTTCTTTTGTGCCTTACACGGGGTTACACAAAGGGTTAATGTTAGGTTACCAGGAAGGGTTAGTGCTAGGGAGGGGGTAGTGTTACAAGGAGGGTTAGTGTTAGGATTACAGTGAGGGTTAGTGTTAGGGTCATAGGGTGAGTTTGGTGTTAGGGTCGCAGGAAGGGTTAATGTTAGGGTCACAGGGAGGGTTAGTGTTCGGATCACAGGGAGGGTTAGTGTTAGGTCACAGGGAGGGTTAGTGTTAGGTCACAGGGAGGGTTAGTGTTAGGGTCACAGGGAGGGTTAGTGTTAGAGTTACAGTGAGGGTTTAGTTTTAGGGTTACAATGAGGGTTTAGTTTTAGGGTTGCAGGGAGGGTTAGTGTTAGGGTTGAAGGGAGGGTTAGTGTTAGGGTTGCACAAAGGGTTTAGTGTTAGGGTCACAGGGAAGGTTAGTGTTAGGGTTGCACAAAGGGTTTAGTGTTAGGGTCACAGGGAAGGTTAGTGTTAGGGTCACAGGGAGGGTTAGTGTTAGGGTTGCAGGAAGGGATTAGTGTTAGGGTCACAGAGAAGGTTAGTGTTAGGCTTACAGGGAGGGTTTAGTGTTCGGGTCACAGGAAGGGTTTAGTGTTCGGGTCACAGGAAGGGTTTAGTGTTCGGGTCACAGGAAGGGTTTAGTGTTCGGGTCACAGGAAGGGTTAGTGTTGTGGGTCACAGGATGGGTTAGTGTAGGGGTTACAGTGAGTGTTAGTTTGACAGGAAAATCTAATGTTAGGGTTACCGGAAGGGTTAGTATAAAGGTTACAGAGAGGGTTAGTATAAAGGTTACCGGAAGGGTTAGTATAAAGGTTACCGGAAGGGTTAGTATAAAGGTTACCGGAAGGGTTAGTATAAAGGTTACCGGAAGGGTTAGTATAAAGGTTACAGGGAGGGTTAGTGTTGGGGTGGCAGGGAGGGTTTAGTGTTAGGGTTACAGTTAAGGTTAGTGTTGGGGTTAAAGGTATGGGTTAGTGTTAGGGTTACAGTGAGGGTTAGTGTTACAGTTAAGGTTAGTGTTGGGGTTAAAGGGAGTGTTTAGTGTTAGGGTTACAGGGAGGGTTAGTGTTAGGATCACAGGAAGAGTTTAGTGTTAGGGTCACAGGAGGGGTTAGTGTTAGGGTCAGAGGAAAAGTTAATGTTAGGGTTACAGGAAGGGTTTTTGTTAGGGTTACAGAGAGTGTTAGTGTAAGGATTACAGGGAGGGTTAGTGTTAGGATCACAGGAGGAGTTTAGTATTCGGGTCACAGGAGGGGTTGGGGTCAGAGGAAAAGTTAATGTTAGGGTCACAGGAAGGGGTTTTGTTAGGTTTACAGGGAGGGTTAGTTTAAGGGTTACTAGGATTATTAATGTTAGGATTACAGGCAGTCTTTGAATAGGGTTAAAGAGAGGCTAGTGTTAGATCTACCATGAAGGTTAGTTTTTTGGTTATCATGATGGATAGTTTTGGGTTACATAGTGGGTTAGTGCTGCAGTGAGTGTTAGGGACAGGACAACTGGGGGTGTGCAGGTGAGGGTCTTGGCATCTGCAGATGTGTATATGTGATTGTCTTTGTTTTGCAGATAAGATGTTGGCTGCACATTTTGATGCTCCGGGAGGGCCAGATAACCTCTATGTTAAAGAAGTGAGCAGACCTGTCCCAAAGGAAGGTGAGGTTCTGGTACAAGTCCACGCCAGTGCACTGAACAGAGCAGATTTACTACAGGTATGTTCAAGGTAACACTTCCAATGAACCCTTTCAAAGGTATGCATTCATTCATGGTACACAACTTGGATCTGTGATTGGATTGCTGGTAAAGGAAAGCAGACATGTATTTTGATGAGCATTGAGTTGTTATTATTGTTATATGTTGTAATTATTTAAGTATTGTTTTTGTGATTTTTGTGATATTTAATTACTATACATCTGTAATGAGATTGAAATGCTTAATTTATATAATCTGTCAGAAAAAAGTTCATATACGGTTTTTGATTTTGCAGACAAGGGGATATTATCCCCCACCCCCAGGAGCCAGTCAGATTATAGGTCTAGAAGCAGTGGGCAAAGTGGTGGCACTCGGTCCAGGTGCTGATGGACGATGGAAGATTGGAGATCGAGTGATGGCTCTTTTGGCTGGAGGAGGAAATGCGCAGTACATTGCCATACCTGGCAGTCAGCTCATGCCGATTCCCCCTGGTATGACAGATACCAATGCTGCTGCCATCCCTGAAGCCTGGCTCACCGCTTACCAGCTCTTGCACTTTGTGGGTGAGTGGTTTTATTCTTTTTGGAACCGAAAAGCCATTACAACTTAACTGCTGTGAGCAAATCAACTTCATTTCTATGCTTATTTAAAGGAGAAGTATGACCAATGCCTTTTTACTTCTCTTTTGGGTCACATGAGTATCTTTACTTTTGCTCTCTAGACTTTGGAAGGATCCCAACAATAATGTCGGGATCCACCTGGCTGCCTGATTGACACCTCGCTCCGCCTCTCAGCGCATGCCTGAGAGTCAGTCAGCTCCACTCAGCCCCTTCCCAACCTGACACAGGAAAAGCAGTGCAGAGAGCAGTGATGGTCATGTGATTTCTCAGGTTTTGGTCTTGGCACCGGCGTGGGAAAGCTGCAGTATTACACCAATGCTGCAGCCTAGAGGTGAGTATGGATGTGGTTTTTTTTTTTGGTTTTTTTTCAAACCCAGATCTCCTTTTAAGGGGGATATTTTGGCTATAGTTGATGCATGGTAAGCTGAGCCAGCCTCTGACTTCTTATATGTCCTGGATCCCCCAACAGCCAAATATCCGTGCCATAATTCACCTTGCCATGTTCTTCCTATTTAATTCTCTACAGTATAAAAATACCAACAGGCTCACCAAGAGAGTATTCAGAATTTGTCAGGTAGTTCAGCTCTCTAGCATCTACCAATACTGGATTATCAGTTTTTAGTGGACTGACCTTTAAAAAAAATTGCTGTGGGATCCGCATGATAAAACTGTGATTATACAGTATTTGGCCAATGTTTAATTGCAAAATGATTCCAGAAGATCCTAAAAACTTTGCTGAACTTTGGAAATGAATTCTAGATGGGATGTTCTTTGGGGAGATCGTCAAATCGATAGATCTGTGTCCAAATCAATAGATCTGAGTGTACCCTGATATGTTCCATTTCCTGGTCATGAGATGAAGAACCGGCTAGCATGCATGATGACAAATTCAATTTATTTAATCTCATAAATATGCCCAGTTTATGTTTTCTAATTAAATATGAGACGATATATAAACAGCTTGCTAAGTCTAACATTACTCCCTGTAGTCTGTGCCCTCGTAGCTTGCAGTTTAACCATTTGCAGTTAATGACAGATCATTAAAAGCTGTCTGTTACTTTTCCTATCCAGAAAACCCTATATAAAACTGCCTTCTCTTTGTTGTTAAAGGATAAGTTCACCTTCTGGAATATGTTACATGTTCCACCCATGTTTAGGGTGGAACATGTAACATGTTCCCAATCCTGAAGCTGCTGCCAGATTCCCCCCCCCTCCCCGTGACAGTATGGGGAGAAGTTCCCCGCACTAGCTGTCACTTTTTAAAAACAGTGCAGCCATGTGGGGCTCCTCCCACACAGCCATGTCGGGCTCCTCTGACACAGCTATGTCATTCATTTACAGTGTTCTGTAAATGAATAGACTACAAGTCCTGACAGCCTTAGCGGCCGTCAGCTTGTAGTTCTCATTTAACTACCAGAGCGCTGCGAGCACTGCGGTAGTTCATTGAGTCTTCCTGTCAGAGGTATTAGATTGCTGTACGAGGAAGCAGATAGATTGACAGTCTGTAGGAGACCTGCATGACATCAGCAATTTACTGATCTCTGGTGCAATGCCTTACAGGCACTAAAAAAAAAAGAAAAATGAATGCGCATTTTTACCTTCAAGACAAATATGCGTTTATTTTTTGTAGAAAGGTAAACTTATCCTTTAACCACCTTAACGGTATTCCCGAGTGTAGCTCGGGGTAAAATGTCAGTGCCAAAAGCGGTAACCCCGAGCTACACTCAGGCTTACCATGCGGCGCTGCATAGGAAGTCCCTGCAGCACTTACCTTGTCCTTCGCTCCCGCGATGTGTCCCCTGCAGCATCCCCGGCCATCTCCTCCGGCCGATGCCGGCATCTGGCTCCTGTGTTCCGGTCCCTGTGACGTCGGGATGTACGGGCACCGCCGGCGGTGGGAAATGAGAGTCCCCTGATTTGCACTCTTATTGAACCGGGGTGATGGAGGTTGGACAGGGTGAAGATCCAAAGTCACATTCTTAGTAACAAATTGAAACCGCTTTCAGGGTGAACTTTTTTTTCTTTTATGTTCCATAATATTTTCATTAAGAAATTTTACATACAAATGGACACCATAATGAATACATCTGGAGCAAGAACTCCAACCATGTTTTGCCCATTAATAAACCAAATTAATAAACTGGGCCCCAACAGGTCCAACAAAAATAAGCAACTGGTACAGAGCTATAACAAAGTCCATTAAAAATGTACAAAAAAAAAAGGAAGAGAAAAAAACATAAACAACGTTTTTTTAACTTTGGAAAGGTATTCGACACCTTGTGGTTCCTGTTCTTGGGAAGAACTTTTATTTTCAAAAGTTGAATCAGCTGCAAAGTTTATTTTGGTTACAGACCACCCTTACCTGTTTCCCTGCTTGATGGCTCATCTGTCTAGCACAGCATGAAGAAGAGATGTGTAATGGGAAATCGATATATAAGTGGCTCCTAAATAACCAGTAGATGCCAAACGAAGAGCTAATCTGAAACATTATCAGAAAAATACCCCCAGAAAAGATGAATAGTTACACTATATGTAAAGTTTAATTTATATTACAGTTGTGATTGTTTTTTGAGCAAAAAGTGGAACACTTTAAAGTTGGGAGTGGTTATTTATCTGCCTGTTTATTTTGTAATGTTTTTATGTTTAAAGGGAAGGTCCAGAAAGGGGAGAAGGTGTTGATACATGCGGGAGCTAGTGGTGTTGGCACTGCCGCCATCCAGCTGTGCCGTTTGGCTGGAGTGGTACCAATGGTGACGGCTGGTACGGCTGAAAAACTTGAGTTTACCAAGAAACTCGGAGCTGCTTCTGGATTCAACTACAAAGAGGAGGACTTTGGCACTAAATGTCTGGAGGCCACAAACAGTGAGTTCAGTGAAGCTGCTTGATAAACAGTGAGGTTAATCACTAACACAGTGCAAGGTATTAGTAAATCAAAGGTCTCATATATGAAAGTAATGCACAAGAAACGGAGTGAAATTATTCACTGAACCAGATCAGAGGATTGCTTTTGTTTTCTGTACTATGCTCACAAATACAGCAGTTGGAATCCTGATTGGCTTCCAAAAACTAGATATGTGCATTTTGGTTTAGTTTGGTTTGGTTTAGTTTGGTTTAGTTATGATTCTAAATTCAGACAAAATTTTCGTTAATCGAAAGATTCTATTGTATTCGAATCTCCTAGTAACAACAAGAACGAATTTCAACAAATCCAAAATAAATCTTGAATCCTGCCCCCCCCCCCCACTTGGGGGCTCCCTTGTTTCTGATAATTCCACCACCCAGGGTTGTGGGGAAGAGGTCCTTGCCCCATGTCAATATGGGGACAAGGTTATTTGGGGGGGGGGCTCAAAGCCCTGGTCCCCCCCCCCATGTTGAGGGCATGTGGCCTGGTTTTGGTAAGGAGGTTTTTTTGGTTTTTTTTTTAACATTTGGTTTTCACTGGCACGTCTTTTGTTTTATATTTTGCTGTCAGCGGGGATTCCTGCTGACAGCAGATGAGTCAAAGTTGTTAAAGACACTGCGGCCGGAAGGCCACCCCCTCCTCAACAACCGGGTGGGGGGGGCTTGGGGGGTTGTGTTCATCGATGAACACAACACAGAAATGGGAATTCTTCAAAAAGACTGTATGTGAACACACTGCAAAATATATTCCCATGGGCAATGGGTTTAAAAGGCTAAAAATCAAACCTATGTGGGTTACGGCCAAAGTTAAGAAAGCTATAAATAATAAGAAAATAGCTTTTATTAACTATAAAAATGAAGGAATGCTATCATCGTTACAAAGAATATACCAGAAAATGCAAAAAGACAACCCCCCCCCCCCCCCAAAAAAAAAAATTCTTTAAACATATTTAATAGTAAAAAGGTCCGGTCCGAGCATGTAGGCCTTTTACAAAATAATCTAGAGTGGGTGACTGGGGACAAAGAGAAGGTAAACTTATTAAATACCTTCTTCAGCTCTGTGTATACAAAGGAGAATGGGCGAGCTCTTGTCCATAATGGGCATGGTATTGACAGCTCCAGATGATCCACATTGGCTCACAATTGATATGATCCAAAAAATATTTAGACAGAATAAAGGTGAATAACGCACCTGGACCGGATGACATACACCCACGGGTCCTTAAAGAATTGAGCTCTGTCATTTCAAAGCCATTGTTTCTCATTTTTAGGGACTCTTTAATGACTGGCATAGTACCACTGGATTGGCGTAAGGCTAATGTGGTACCAATATTTAAAAAGGAGCCAAAATCTTTCCCAAGTAATTAGAGACCTGTTAGTTTACCTTCTATAATTGGGAAGATACTGGAGAGTTTAATAAAAGATCACATAGATGAGTTCTTGCTGGAAAAACATATTTTAAGCAACAGACAGCATGGATTCATGAAAGACAGAAGTTGTCAAACAAATGTGATTTTTTTTTTTTTTTTTTTTTTTTTTTTTTATGAGGTGAGCAAAACCTTGGACAGAGGGGTGGCGGTGGACGTGGTATACTTGGACAGAGGGGTGGCGGTGGACATGGTATACTTGGACAGAGGGGTGGCGGTGGACATGGTATACTTGGATTTTGCAGAAGTGTTTGACACAGTTCCCCACACACGGCTAATGTGTAAGGTAAAGTCTACAGGCTTGGAAAAATCCGTATGTAAATGGATAGAAAACTGGCTAAAAGATCGTATTCAGAGATTAGTGGTTAATGATTCATACTCTGAATGGTCTGGGGTTGTCAGTGGTGTACCCCAAGGTTCAGTGTTGGGACCCTTACTTTTTAATATATTTATAAACCATATAGGGTCTGAGATTAAAAATCCCATTTCAGTCTTTGCAGATGACACCAAGCTGTCCAGTGGAATAACATTCTTACAGGATGTCTCCAATTTACAAGCCGACCTCAATGCACTGTTTAATTGGGCAACTATGTGGCAAATGAGGTTTAATGTTGATAAATGTAAGGTTATGCACTTGGGGGTTAAGAATATGCATGCATCATACATACTAGGGGGGTACAACTGGGGGAATCAATGGTGGAGAAGGATCTGGGAGTTCTGGTAGATCACAAGCTTAATGGCATGCAATGCCAAGCTGCGGTTTCTAAAGTGAGCAAAATCCTCTCTTGTATTAAAAGAGGTATAGACTCCAGAGAGAGAGATATCATATTACCCTGTACAAATCATTAGTAACACCTCATCTGGAATATGCAGTTCATTTTTGGGCACCGATTCACAAAAAGAACATTGGGGAACTGGAGAAAGTACAGAGAAGGGCAACCAAACTGATAATAGGCATGGATGAGATTAAGGGGGATATTATCAACATGTATAAATACATTAGTGGTTCATATAGATAACTCTATGATGACCTCAGGGGGAATAACTCTACACTGAGGACAAGGGGGTACTCTTTCCGTCTGGAGGAAAAGAAATGTAATCTCCAAATTCAGAAAGGTTTCTTCACAGTGAGAGCTGTGGAAATGTGGAATAGACTCCCTCAAGAGTTGGTTCTGGCCAGCTCAGTGGATTGCTTTAAAAAAGTCCTGGATTCTTTCCTAGATATCCAGAATATAACTGGATACTAACATTTATAGGTAAAGTTGATCCAGGGAATATCCTATTTGTCTCTCAGGGGATCAGGAAATATTTTTTTTTCCCTGCAGGAGAAAATTGGATCATGCTTTGCTGTTTTTTTTTGGCCTTCCTCTGGGTCAACTGTGGGTGTAGGATTATAACATTTATTTATTTTTTTTATGGGTGAACTAGAAGGACTTTTTGTCTTTTTTTTTTTTTTTTTTTTTTTTCCCAGCCAGACTATATAAGAAACCTATAGGTCAGGCTTCTGATGATGTTAGCAGTGTACAGCCAATCACAGTGCTGCAGGATCAGAAGCCCCACTTACCTCTGGCATCAAGGCCCACTTAAGGAGCTGGCACCTGGTGTTGGCAACATAATTAGATGTGTTTTTTAAATTCAAGAAGTGCAATTACCTGAATGTGACAGCAGAACTCACAGCAGGACTCAGAAAGGAGGGAGAAACAGCAGAACACACCAATTGTTTTTTTTCTGCAGTGCAAGTAGCATGTTTATAGCAGTATAGAGCAGAATTTATTTATTTCAGGTACTTGAATAGCGCCGTCAATTTGCGCAGTGCTTTACATACATATATTGTACATTGACATCAGTCCCTAACCCTCAAGGGGTGTACAATCTAAGGTCCCTAACTCACATTCATACATACACATACTAGGGACAATTTAGACAGGAGCCAATTAACCTACCAGTATGTCTTTGGAGTGTGGGAGGAAACCAGAGTACCTGGAGGAAACCCACGCAGTCACAGGGAGAACATGCAAACTCCAGGCAGGTGGTGCCAGGGTTAGGATTTTAACCAGCGACACTAGTACTGCCAGGCTGACGTGTTAACCATTTGGCCACTGTGCTGCCCCAGAATGACAGAAGGATGAACTCATTAGTGTACTGCTTTTCCTTCGTTCTTCAGTGACAGGGTAGGGGTGGCGAGGAGACCTCTAAGAAAAAGGAAAAATGCAGCAGGCCCTGTGTAGATTTGTGTAGATCTCAATACTGGATGGACAGGTAAAAAGGCAGGTAAAAAAGCCCCTTATATGTGTTTAGTTGAATGTCTGGAGTTCAACTTTAAAGAGTAACTCCACTTTTGTTGGGGACAAAACATTCCCCTGTGGTAGCTCTATGTACATTATAGGTATTTTAGCAAACATTGTTGCTACCTTTATGTAATTCTGAAGAAATCCCCGTTTGTTTTTGTCTGTGTCCACATGCTGAGTGAATCTACATGAAAGTGTTTATATAATTATCAGTCAGCTGCTGCACTTGGAGGGCTCTAATGAAGAAAGTGGCATGGTCTGCTCCCCTTTATACATGATTTTCCTTTGGGAGTATCTCACTAAAAATGTCAGTTGCAGGAGACGCTCAAGTGTGTGTGTGTGTGTGTGTGTGTGTGTGTGTGACAGTGAAAACAAAGTTGACCATTTGCCATATTCTCAAATTCACATTTATAGTATAAGAAAGGTGCTAAAGGGCCTTTTTTAGTAGTGTATTTTCTGCTAGATGGGCAAACATTCCTGTCACCTGATTTTGGAAACAGCCGAAAAAGATATTTCTGAGGGCCTATGTTAGCAGTGTCATTCTGTACAGACTTCGTGTTACTAAACCCAGGACCCTGCATTCACTATATTTGGTCTCCCACAGTACACAGAACATGGAAATGAAAATATTTTAGTAAATATAAACTGCTAAATGCCTTTTTCTTATCAGTAGTTAGAGCAGTCATGTGACTTCTATCAGTGTTCAGCTGAACACTGGAGGAGTTTTCATTTTGCTCTAGGAGGATGTAGAACCCCTGACCTCTGTCTGGACAGCGCTGATTGGCACTGTGCTGATCATATGCACTCTCTCAAAGAAAAAAAAAAAAACCTCTCTAGCAATACACACCAAAGTGAGCATGTGCAGTGTGTTCTGACAGCGATAGGTCTCACTGTCAAAATACAATTTTTCAACAAAGGGGTATTCCTCCATCCACCTCTTATGTGTGGATGGAGTAATCTGGGTTTTTTTTGTTTGTTTGTTCAGCCCGCTGGTTGCATAAATAAAAACTATGTAAAGCCAGCTTCAGTCAACATTTTACATGTTGGAGCCTAGTAAACAAATATTATTTACTATTTAAGTGTTAAGTGCGTCAGATCTAATGTGGGGTTTGAGTCAATGTAGGCAGTTTGTCATTCTTTGAATTCAGCACACCTGACATATATAATTCCAGTTTACACAATACAGCCTGCCTTACGTGCTCTGGGCTCTGTCAACTCCTTGATGTTCTGGTAATTCAAGGACATGAGTCCTGTTCCTTCCTAGAATTTCCATCATGTGTTTTACAAAATAAAGTCTTTAGAGTGTTATTATCAATTCTGCCGCGCTGTTTGTTTTGGCTTCCTGCGGGCGGAACAAGCCTTGTGAGTCCGATCCCCGCCATGTTATTTTCTGTTATCACAGGGAGTGCCAGTTATCATTAATACTTCGGTAAACATGCTGAATGGATCTGGTGAGACTTCTTGTTTGAACCTGTACTTGTGATCTAATACAGGGGAAATTAGCAAATCTCTTTCTGTATCATTCTATGTTTTCCATCCATTGCAGCTGAACCTTGACAACCTCTTCATTAGCTGTTTTCATTGCTTTCTGTGTCATGGTGAGGTATATTATAGTAGGCCAGTAACTTACCCTTCCCTGTGTCTAAATTGTGATCCTTGCACCATGGGACTTCTCAGATTTGGCTCTGTGATATGAAGAAAGCTGGACTCCTGAGCCAGGTCAAAGCTTGTCCTGACATTTTATACTTTTTATTGCCCAAAATCCTAAACTCGGTAGTCTACACCAATGTTCCTCAACCTTTTTTCAGTCAAGGTACGCTCTAAAATTATGGACAATCTCAAGGTACCCTTTAAAATTATGGACAGCCTTGAGGCACCTCATTCTAAAATGTACTATTCTAGTAGTTTTACATAATGCATCAACATCCACGCACGTATAGTTGGACACCCAACGTTTCAGGTGATTTATTCTCCAAATCAAATGGACTCTTCTTTGGTCTTGGTGACATCAGGATCCTAGAGCGTGGGGATTGGTCTGGCTGCAGGGAGGAGCAGAGGATCGGGTAAGTTTTTTTTGTTTTTTTGTTTTTTTTTGTGTCACTAGACCAAAATGAGCATTTAACTCTCGCAGTGCCTCATTGCAAGAGATCATTTTTAGTTGCCCGGAGTTGATTTAAAAAAAATCTATTCCCCAATATTTAAAATAAGCAGCGCTCGCTGCAATGCTTACTTTTCTCTGCAGCAGATACACTGATCTGCAGTCCAGCATTAGTCTTTTTCCAGGTTGAATAACACCAAGGGGCTCATTTGCTAAAGCTGGAGAGTGCAAAATCAGACTCACTTCTGCATAGAAACCAATCAGCTTCCAATCTCATCTTGTTCAATTAAGCTTTGGCAATAAAACCTGGGAGCTTCTATACAGAAGTGAGCCTGATTTTTGCACTTTCCAGCTATAGGCACCTTTCACACGGGGCGGAACCCATCAGCGGATCTACTTGCTGTCCGCTGATCCCTGCTGAGCAAGCAGATGACAGGTCCGAGTCCACTCCGCTGCTGCAGAATGGAAACACACAGTCCGCTGTCCTCTATGGGGGGTCAGATGGAAACGGACCACCTGTGCAGTTTCCATCCAACTGCCATCCCATCTGATCCAATGGACAGAAGGGGAATCGATCCCCATCCGTTTCTTTTTGGCTGATCAGATTGGATGTTGGCGGGTGTAAACGAACACATATCTATTTACACCGGCTACTCCACAGAGGAGAATAGAGGTTCCGATCGGGTCTGCCTGAAAAATGGGCAGGCAGACCCGATCAGAACTTCTGTGTGAAAGGGGCCTTAGTAAATAAACATCCAAGTGTCTTTCAACCTGCTTCCTATGAGTCACGGATATCAAGGACCATCCCCTGGGGAGTGCATCATATAGCTGACCCGGGCTTACAAGAGAAAGCTGCAGCTATGCAACATTTAGGACTGCTCACAGTTGGAGGAAGAAACAAATGACCCGTGAATTACAAAAAAGGTATTTACTTGTAAATATATTTTCTGTAGAAGTACTGGGGAGGTGGGAGTGTGATAGGAAGCTGGAATTGGGCTTTATACAGTGCAGCAGAGCGGACCTGACCTAGAGAGCATAAACAGCCCCTCTGTTATTCAAATGAAAGACTTTTTGGAAGAATGAGTTGCTGAGGGCCACAGGCTTCCAAATGACCTGTATGCAGCAAGTACTCTGAGTTTAAGAAAGGGTCCCTGGCACATGTAGCAAAGTTTTCGAACAGCTAAAGGTATACATTATTAATAAAATTCTATCCCAGTCATAGCCTAAAACTAACAACCATTTTTTCCCAGCACACTTACCAACTAGTCAGAAGAAAAGAAAAAACAAATTACACGGTCTAAAATTTTGTGTTACAGAGGTTTTAATTGCACAATATATGTGGAAGTCGCACTGCCCCAGTTGTAGTTTACACCCACATGTGATGGGCCTGAGTGGTCTAGTACCAGTGCTGTTGGGTGGGAGAAAGGAAGTCACAGGCTACCTTTACCCAGTAGTACCAGGTAATTATCTCTGTCTCCACTGGTGAGTGATTTGGTGGGGGTCCTAGAAGTAGCAGCGGAGGAGATGGCAGGGGATGGAGCAGCGAATGACAGCCTAGATCAGTCAGTGCTGGAGAAGGGCGCACTTTTAAAGTAAGTGTGCCATAATGTGCATGTACTGTATGCTGCACATGCATGAAAATTATGGCAAGAGCCCAACTGTTTTACGGAGAGATCACCTTCCATAAATACTTAAAAGGCCCATATAGTAAACTCAGTTTCAGGTTGTTCACTTCAGGGTGACCACATAATACCCAAAGGCAGGTTTTCAGATGAAGGATTTGTACAGGGGTTTACTGTAAAACCTGTAAAAATTTTAAACTGTATTTCACAGGAGTTGGTTTTACCAACTAAATAGATGGTTTGAAAAAGAGCTAAATGTGTTTTTTATATACCCAATGTATACATTTTCACTAATGTACGAGGGGCATTCAAGTCAAACCAGGACCTTTTGAGTTTATATAATAAGAGAACAAATTTCAAGAAGTGGAAACTACATTTATTTTTTGACTTACTCCCCTGCTACATTTTATACACTTATCCCAGTGTTTAACCAATGCCTGGAAAGCTTCGGCATAGAAAAATTTGTCAGTACGCCTGAACTATCCTACGACAGCCTGCTTCACTTCATCATCATTGTGTTCACCATTCCCACAGAAAGATGTCTCTTGTGCAATTTCACAACAGATTATGTGTTGATTGTCCAGGATCAGGCGCTCCACGCGCTGAGTGTTCACAGGAATGACTGCTGTGGGCTGGAAACCACCATGGTCTGTCACTGACAGACTTACGGCCATCTTTGAAATGTTTACACCATTCAAATGTCTTACTGCAGCTGAGCGTCTCATCACTGTACTGTGCTTGATGTCTTCTGTAGATACCCACGGATTTTACGCCACACGCTGTTCCATGCACGCACTAACACTGTTGTTTGCCATTTTGATTAACGGTCTTTGGACTGGCCCGCGAAGTGCACCACCTGCCAGTAATAGGACACACTTGCCACTTACTACTGTGTATAGTACCGCCATGCTAGCATCCCTTTTTATACCTGTAAAAGTCCCAGTTTGTAACTTTTTTTTTTTTTTTTTCTTTCCTATATACGAGGGGCATTCAAGTCAAAGTGCTAATCCCATCAGTTATCATCTAATCTTTAGGGATTATAAAATATTTTTTTCCCTCTTAGAGCAATGTGGAGCATGTGGTTTAGAAACCTGAGGATGCTAGATGGTTTTGGTTAGACTTGATGAACATGTTTCTTTTTCAATCTATCTATGAAAAAACATTGTCCACTTTGTGTCACCTTGAGTTGTTCAAATTTAGGTGATGCTACAGGGCAATGAAAGTTTGGCTTTCACCAATATAAATGCTTCATTATTTTTTTTTTCTTGGACAGATACTGTTCCTATCATAACTTGCACATTCTCTTCCACAGATGTTGGGGTCGATATTATATTAGACTGTGTTGGGGCAACACACTGGGAAAAGAATCTACAGTGCCTGAACACTGACGGCCGCTGGGTTGTCTATGGGTTGATGGGTTCTGGTGAGATCCATGGAGATTTCCTAACAATGTTACTGAGGAAAAGAGGAAACCTGTTGGCCAGTACACTGAGATCCCGATCGAGCGAGGTAAGTGAACACTTAATGGGGGTGATGTGGTTTACTCTCTCTTCTTAATAGAATTGTTGATTTCATGTTCTCTTTAAGCACCTGTGTTGATGGACTTTTGTTTACATCAGAACTGCTTCTCTCCCTATACAAGTCAATAGGAATGTAAGAGCAGCTTGAAACAGTTTGATAGTTAGAAGGTTGAAATTAGAAGAAAACCAAACGCAACCCTTAATGGAATTTGAGGGCTGATTCACATGTTGGCAAACTGCTGTAGTTCGCTAATGTGCCCTGCATCATGAATGAGCTGCCACAATGGATCAAAACATTCATATTTTTTTTTTTTTAGCAACACAGCCTCCTACAGCATATGGTATGTGTGTTGTGGATTACTGCCATGCATTGTGGATTGCAGTCTACTGTACAGTGTGTTGGGGTACCATTTACAATAAATGGCAAGGCAGTGCACATAGAGCAGGTGCACTGATGTACTTTGCAAAAAATGAGTGAATGGGCTCTGTTTGATCTCAGAAACATCTTAAAACTGATATAAAATGCAAGCTGAAAGAACATAACCGCAAACTGCATTTGCCATTAACACAAGCCCAGAGCTCATTGACACAGGCCTACGGCCCCATTCACTGCTTGGCATATTGGAATCATGGGCAGAATGGCATGATTCTATATTGTGCTAAAATCATGGCAAAATATGAGACACATGTTGGGGTGCCTTTAATTCTTAACCCCTTGACGCCGACATAACACAAATGCGGCCTCACAGAACTGGGTTTTTTTTTTTCCCATGGGGCCACGTATATTTGCATACCTGTGTTTGTGCTGGGAGCGTGTCGCACGGCGTGCTCCCAGCACCGCGGTGTCACTGAAAGCACCCGATTCTGGGTCACATGATCGCTGTGATAGCCTCTGATTGGCTATCACAGTGATCAGTCACTGTACAGCTCGGCCTCTTTGTTTTTTTTCCTTTCTCTATGAATGGAGGAGAGATACATTGTATCTTAAACGACATAGTCGTGCGCTGGAGCGATTGTGGCGTAAAAAACAAATCTCAACAAGCATTCACCCTATATAAATCTGCTTTCTTAACATACAATGCCTCTCTTCATGCTGCCAAACAAGCCTACTTTGTCACTTTTATTAATACCTTGTCATCCAGTCCTTGTCGTCTCTTCTCTACTTTCTCCACCTCCACCCAGTGCCTCACTCACTGCTCACGAGATTGCAAATCATTTCAAAAACAAGATTGATGCAATTCGTAGGGGCATCGCCACTGCACAGACATCCATCCCACCTAGCATACCTTATACTAAACCTCCCTAAACACTTTCCTCTTTTGACCTTGCTACTACTGAAGAGGTCACTAAGGTTCTCAGAAGCCAGTCTCACTACCTGCCCCCTGGATCCTGTCCCATCACAACTACTACGGTCACTCTCTTCTTCCATCCTATGCTCCCTCACTCACATCTTCAATCTTTCCCTCCCCTGCCCTCTAAAGCATGCGCACATCACTCCCATACTTAAAAAGCCCTCCCTGGACCCCACCAACCTGAACAACTTAAGACCCATCTCCCTGCTGCCATTTACCTCTAAATGCCTAGAACGCTTAGTCTACATTCGCCTGAGCTCCCACCTCACCGACAACAACCTTCTTGACCCTTTACAGTCTGGCTTCTGCCCCCTACACTCCACTGAAACTGCCCTACTAAAACTCACTAAATGATCTACTAACTGCTAAAACCAATGGCCACTACTCCATACTCTTACTACTTGACCTCTCTGCGGGTTTTGATACTGTTGACCATCCCCTCCTCCTCAAAAAACTCCACTCTCTTGGCCTCAGACTCTGCTCCCTCCTGGTTCTCCTACCTATCGCAGCGCTCCTTCAGCGTTACCTATAACGCTGCCTCCTCCTCTTCACTCCCTCTTTCTTTAGGGGGTCCCTCAAGGTTCTGTCCTTTTGGACCCCTTCTCTTCTCCATCTACACCTCCTCCCTTGGTCACTTGATAAACTCCCATGGATTTAAGTACCATCTCTATGTTGACACACAAATCTATCTTTCTACTCCTCACCTCACCCTTCAGTCTCCTCTCGCATTACTAACCTACTAAGTGACACATCAGCATGGATGTCACTCCACTTCCTCAAACTCAATCTTTCCAAAACGGAGCTCTTAGTATTCCCTCCAGCCCGTGCCCCCTCCCCTGACTTCTCCATCAAGATCAATAATACAACCATCAGTCCCTCCCCTCATGCCAGGGTACTAGGTGTAATCCTAGACTCCCATCTGTCCTTTCAGCCCCAAATCCAATCACTGTCCAAATCTTGTAGCCTTCACCTCTGCAACATCTCCAAGATACGCATGTTCCTAACCTCGGAAACTACTAAGCAACTTATTCACTCCCTGGTTATCTCTCACCTTGACTATTGTAACTCCCTCCTCATTGGCCTACCGAGTCGCAGGCTATCCCCTCTTCAGTCTATCATAAATGCTGCTGCCAGACTCATCCACCTTACTAACCGTTCCACATCTGCCACCTCTCTCTGCCAATCCCTCCACTGGCTTCCCATTGCCCAAAGGATAAAACTCAAAACATTAACAATAATGTATAAAGCCATTTATAACTCTGCCCCAAATTACATCACCGATCTTGTCTCTAAATATCACCCAAACCGTGCTCTTCGCAAGACCTCCTACTCTCTAGCTCCCTTGTCTCCTCCTCCCATGCTTATCTCCAGGACTTCTCCAGAGCTTCCCCCTTCCTCTGGAACTCTCTACCCCAATTTATCAGAGTATCGCCTACTCTGCTCACTTTTAGGTGATCTTAGGTGATCTCTGAAAACCTATCTCTTCAGGAATGCCTATCCTGCCCTCATCTAATAATGGAATCTTCTATTCTTCCAACCAGTCCATCCCCCACAGTTACTACCTTTTTTGTACCACTAGCCCCTCCCTCCTAGATTGTAACTCCAAGGAGCAGGGCCCCCCTATCCCTCTTGTATTGAACTGTATTGTTTCTGTATTGTCTCCCGTTTTATATTGTAAAGCGCTGAGCAAACTGTTGGCACTATATAAATCCTATAGAATAATAAAATAATCTCTCGAACTCCTGGCATAGAGGGGGGAAAAAATGTTTGTAAAAGAAAAAAGAAGATAAATAAATATTAAAAAATAAAGACAAAATAACTACATCAAGGTTTGATCTAGTTCAGTGCCAGGGTTAGTGTCTGGGTCAAGGTTAAAAGTCAGGATTTAAAAAAAAAAAAAAAATTTGGTGTCAGTGTGTTTTAGGTAAAAAAAAAAAAAAAAAGACAAAAACAAAATGTGCACTATAGTTTCTGGGCTGTACTACAGGTACAAAGAACAAATAACATACACAATTTATGGTATCACTGCGATCGTCAAGAGGTGGAGAATTTATTTTGGGTTGCTCTTTGGTGGTAGGTTATGGTAGTAACAAGAAACGCGCAGCTAAATAAAAAAAAATTATTATTTTTTTACCATTTTGGGCCAGTTTTCCTTTTGTTAATAAAAACAAATCAGGAGATATCCATTACCATTTACCACCAAATGAAAGCCCAATTTGTCCTGAAAAAAGTAAGGTAGAATTCACCTGGATGTACAAAGTAGTTGTGATATGTACGGTTTTACTAACATGTGTCAATGTTGAAAAATTGTGCTTGGGCATTTAGATTTGTTTTACCCTTAGGCGGGAAGGGGTTAATGGCACCCCAACGTGCCCCAAAAAGAGTGTTTTATAACAACAAAACACACCAAATCATGTTGTTCATTAATTCACCAAAGTTGACTCCAAAAAGGGTACAGGAGCTAGTCTGGTGAATTTTTTGAGTGGAGGGCAACCCATTCAATAGCAAAAAAAGTGACACTCCTGCATCACTAGGTATGAATGGAGCTTACGGTTATTTCTAGGAACAGGGACAACCATTGCAAGGCTAAGATTTTAGATTTTCTTGTGATCTAGTCTTGTAGTTAAAGTGTATTTACAGGGATAGAGTAAGGAAGGATTACCATCCCTGTCAGGGGTTTTATTTTTGTCTGTCTCCCTACTGGGTAGTTTCATCCACCTATTTTGTCATGGTGACAAATTAAAGAGGGTGAATGTATAACTCAAAATTTTAAAGTTGTGACCTGAACATGCGGTGAGGGAAAATATTCCAGTCGGGACACTTGTTCCTAAACTTTGTAGAGGTTTTATCCCACTTCCGGCTTCATCTTCAGGACAGGAAGTGAAGGGAAACCTCGCCGTATGGAAACAGACCGCAAAAAAAATAGGCCAACTGGGTTTTTTTTACCCTACTCATCCTACTCTATCCAGAACTAAAAAAAAATGTTACCTACACTTTAAATAATTCTCTGAAATCTGGTGTTGTAGAACCACCATGAAATGCTGAGACAACATTGGTGAGAAAATATTGCTATGGAGGTTCCTACTGTTGTCTCTATTGGGCTGTAAGAAGTACAAGAAACCTTAATTCCAGTTACAGAGTTATATCAAAAATAAGATGGCGGTTTTGTAATGAAAATCCTTATACTGGCATGTTGACACATAAACCCATTATACATATAAATGTAACAGTGTTCTGTTCTGTTTGTGTTTCAGTACAAGGCAGAGCTGGTGAAGGCTTTTACAGAAGACGTTCTCCCCTACTTTACAGTTGGCGGTTCTATCCAGCTGCTGCCAATAGTAGACAGCGTTTTCCCTTTTGATCACATTGCTGATGCACACCGCCGCATGGAAGCCAACCAGAACATGGGGAAAATCATTCTCCAGATCCCTGAGTGACACCAACAGGGAAATGTGTATAATAATCCACATTATGTACAATTGTCTATGTGAAGAAGTTTGACACTTCCACTGTTCTGTATGCATTCATTCTGTAATGTAATGTTTGTATAACATGGACAATAGCCATGTGCTAGAACACTTCCAATTACTGATGAGTTATACAATCCTTCTGCGTTTAGAATCTAAACAATAAATTTAGTGGGGATTTCTTAGGGGTAAATGCAGGTAGCTAGCTTTCAAACAATGTTTACTGGAACATTTTTGCAATAACTCCTCTCCTAAATGATTTCATAGTTATGCCATTTTACCTCCCCTGTGCAGCTGATTGAAGCACTATGCAGGGGGTGTTGGACCACTGGAGATCTAGCAGGCCACAGTGTTGTGTATGAGAGTAGGATACCAGTGTGCTGCTGACTCAGGACAGTATAAAAGACACACATTGTAAAAATAATAACAAAAAAATAATGCCATAAAGTTAGGCTATACTTAGGCTTTGACTGAGTATAAGCTAATTTATGTAGAGTCTGCATTTTTAATGCCCAAAGACAAGAAATAACTCACAAGAGAACCATTTTCAAGGACAATTCCATTTAAAAATACATATAATTAGAAAGATTAGAGATTTTTCCCAATGACAATCGGTAGATCGACTTTCCTCAAATAGGACTGTTGCAATAATTTAATTTGATCAGCTGCTGCAGTGCTGATCAGTGTCTGACAGTGGAGGAGAACCATTGTCAGAATACAATTGCACAGCAGGGTGGATTCCCCTATCATCCACCCTTGTGTGGATGGGAGGGGATCCAGTCGTTTTCTTTTTATTCAGTCTGAAGGCTGAATGAAAAAAAAAAAAGAAGCATGTATACCCAGCTTAAAGCTGTTTTACAGGTTTCTTTCTTTCAGCCTGAGGACTGAGCAAAAGACCGCTACCTAATTCTTCCATCCATGGGAACAGCCCACATGGATGAATTCCCCTGCCAGACAATTGTATTCTGACAGTTTGTATCACTGGCTGTCAGAATTCCCAAACCAATCCTACATGTGATTGGGTACAAGCACTGTTTGGGTGAGAATTTTCCATCAGGCACAAGTTGTTTAAACAATCAACGTTTGTCGAGCGGTGTTTGGAGTTTGACCGAGCCAACAGGAGCAGTGTATGGCTTCTCTTCTTAACTAGTTCCATGAGTCAGCAAGCTGGACATGTTGTCTGCTCACACACAGACTGCTGCTTGATCAGCTAAGTCTCATCGGTCAGTTTGGTTTGATGGCTTGGTTGTGTAGGCCAGATAGATCTATCCCTGCACCCCTCAGGTGTCAGACTTCAAGCTGTTCTCACTTCACGTAGGAGATAGGATCAGTATCTCATCTGATCAAGCATCCTTTCCCTGCTGAAACAGATGCTGTCTGCACCTTTTCACAGTGACCATCTGTCACATAGTAAAATATATTACAATCTTAGAGAAAGGTCTCCAGGATGAAGCAAACTGATAGGTTTCTCTGTTAGCTCAGACATCACTATGGTGGCCTTCACTGTGGGAAATGTAAAAAGATTTATACTGGTATCCTTTGATTTTTCAGCTGCAGTTTCATTAATCACATCAACACATTTTAAATATGAGCAGCTACAGTATATTGACGTGCATCTGACTTCTGAATGCTATAGGGAGGATTTGTTCAATTGAGCTATAACACCATTAAATTTTGTAGCTATGGCTTCTAGTAGGTCCCAGTTTTTCACAATCAACTTCTTCAAAGAGAGACTGAGGGCTTCCTTTACATGACCAGCCAGAGGCTGAAAGTTTAATGTGTTCAGAGCTGGCTAATTGCTTATTTTGGACACAGCTGTACTTTATGCTTTGGCGACATACAAACTGGCTGATTAGCTATGGCCAGAAATTCAGCAGAAATGCCTTTCCTGGATGACCACTCTCTGCATCCAGGGTCGGTCAGAGGTTCTATTCGCTACCCTGTGTGCATACAGCATGTAGCTCTGTTAGCAAGAATTTACTGATTCTTGCCAGTAGCTACCCCTGTCCGCTTGACTGAATGTAGCCTAAAAGTAAACACCTTGAGAGTTCAAGCTAAGCATTTAAAAAAAAACCATAAGCAGAGGTTTTCCTTTTGGTGGAAAATATAGACCACTTTTACGTATATTCAACTTTCCTTTTAAAACTCATGTTTCTACCCCCCTTTTACCTTTTCTAATCCAATAAGTCCTATTCCTAATTGTCAATTTTCCAGCAGATACAGGGGGATGCATTTTTGACTGCATTCCAATTGCATAGACAATCAAAAATCCAGGTTATCCTATGGGCATAGTTCACACTATTGTAGTGCCGTGAAAAAAAGTACAGCAAGCTGCATTTTTTACGTACTGCGAATGCACAGAAATGTGCTCAAATGCAAGTAAATGCACAATAAAAGCAACAGAGCACAGTGCAATGCACATTAAAAGCACAAAGAAGAAGGAAGATGGAAGTGACTTCAAACGAAACGCAAGCTTAGGAAAAATGCACCGAAAATATATGCAAATGCATGTAAAAACCTGTGTCAAATGCACGTCACTGCGCATGCAAAAATGTGTAGAAAACATGCAGTTTATGGTGTGAAGAATGGGAAATAATTTTACTGCATAAAAGTAGAAATGCCATTTTGTTTTCCTTTGTGGCTGGTTCACATAATGTTTAGTGCATTCTTAAGGGTCCATTCACACCTATATGTATGCAATATCATCACACTTCTTAGCATGCATTTTGGTGTGAATGGACCTTCCATGGAATGGATGGACATAATGAACAATATCCAGGTTCAGTAGGTGGAAGCAGATGGGGCCAAACTCAACTTTCACGTGAAAGTTTGGGTTTGCATACAGTATATATCCAGCCACCTATATCTCTGGATCTCCTAATTGTTTTATGTACAATTTCATTGGAGGTTATCATCTGAGTAATGTTCAAATATTACTTTATTTTTCTCATCAAATCTTTCCTACAAAAATATGTGTCAGCAATTTAAAGGCTAATTTCATCTTTTTGTAAAAAAAAAAACCAAATGCACATATTTTTGCAGGAAAAAAATGTGCTTTTATTTTTTTTTCAGAGGAACCTGCAGAGCTTTGCACTCTCGATCAGTGGATCACGGGTGTAATATCCATCTCCTACAGACACTGCCTCCAGCTTTTCTGCTCATACCTCTGTATTGGTAGACAGTTACACAGCTGAAGGAGGTGTCCGTGGACTAGGAGGGTGTGCATCAGCACCCTCCCAGTTCGTTGAGAACTACAAGCCGCCAGCCACGGAGGCAGATGGGACTTGTCGTTTTCTCATTCACAGATTGCTGTGAATGAATGGCACAGCTGTGTGGATGGAGCCCCACACAGTCACACCATTTTCAAAATGGGACAGCAGGTGTGGGGAGAGGATCCCCCACACATTGTCACAGGGGTAGGAGGTGTGAGGATCCAACCTGGAGCATGTTACATGTTACACCCCAAGTATGAGTGTAATGTGTAACCTACCTCAAAAGATGAACTTATTCTTTAAGACAAGCACAGATAATTACTGCCATGAGTGTTGTATGGTACTAGAATACATGAGCTTATGTCATGTCAATTTATTCTTTTATACTTTTATAAAATTCAGTTTGACTCTTTATATCTGGTACTGTGTGCTCTTATTTTACAAGTGTTATCATCAAGGCCTTTTTTCAGTAAGGTTACTTTTGTGCGGGGTCCAGAGCATTGATCCAATAAAAAAAAAAAACGGTATCTTTATTGATCAATAAAAACAACATAGATTATTGTTAGTGCGAATCTCTATTCTGTGTTGTACACAAATGTTAAATTCGTCAAAGCCTGAAGAGAGAGAAAAAAAGCTGTCACTTTTTTTAGGGACAAAAATAGATAAATGTGGGTACATGCAGTAGATGGGAGCTAAGCAAATTTAAGGTACAGAATGCTGGTCACCATTGTCAGAGAAGTATATTAAAACATACTAATGGAACCTCTTTTCTTCTTTCTCTCTGCTTTTTAAAGTTGAACTTTAGTCAGAAAATTAAGTCCTGCTAGATCACTTCATGTTGGCCCCTTTTACAGGTATAACTATATAAAACATTATCCCCTTGACGCCGGCACCTCATGGTCCTTTAAGGGGTTTGTGACATTAGGGAGCAGGGGTTTAGGATCATGTGACCGCTGTGATTGACAGTCACATGATCGGAAAGGTCCCGATCACAAGTAGTGATCGGGACCTTTCTGAGAGGCACTGGTAAATGTGCCGGTAGCATGCAGGGTGCTGGATTGGTGATGGGTCATGGGGTTGATCGATGTGAACCTGAAATGTTATTCAAATACCTGGGAGAGTCCTGCAGAAACTGGGCCGGTTGGGGGGGGGGGCATGGTTGCATGTATGTAAAAGCATTAAAAACTTTTGAATGATAATGAGATTAGTTCCAATTTAACATATAACTAACATCCGTTTTTAGCTCCGTGTACAGTAATCGTATAGAAATAATAAAATAGAGAAAAATGCGCATTATCAGAAGCACAAAGAACAACCCAGAAGGTGGAGACGAACGTAGAATTAGTACACAAGAAAAACATTTTCCTTTGTTGAAGGAAATTCAACAAGATTCAAGATTCAAGAATTTTTGTTACGGATGTCACATTGGGACACAGAGACTGTGTTTTTGCACTCCTGTGTTTCAGTAGACATCAATGCGTCTGCCAGCACGGGGATAAACGCAACACCAGTGCATCCCTGTGTCAGAAGAACATGGCACACAGAGGTAATTAGCCCTGAATGAGCCCTAAGATATAGATTTGAATATACCTGCAATTTGGTAATATTCAAATGGCTGAATAGTGGCAGCCAGGGGTGGCCACTGGCAAAATTGTAAACGCTATCTGACTGTATGTGACCAGCAGCAGCTCTCATCATTGTACTCTGTACAAATCAATGGTTTTTGCCACGTCTGAATGATTTCATATAAATAAAGCCTCCAACTGACCCCGGACATGTCTGGAGTCAGCATTTCTGTGGACACAGCTAATCAGCCAGATTGTATGGGGCCATGCTGCTTTAAGAAGATGCTTCCAAAGGCAAACTATCTGCAAACCTTCGCTGATATGAGTGTAGATAAGGGCCTGTGTGTGCATCAGATGGGTTTTGTATTGCCATATAAAGCAAGCCATAGATGGTCCTGTAATGGTTGTGCGCAGTACTGGGTCAGGTTCATTCAGCGCCCAGGGCAAGGATGTGAAAGCGCGTCTCCTCTCCCACTACTAATGCATGTAGAATCAGTTTACTGCCGTGTGCTCTTTCTCTGCCCCCTTTCTCTGCTGCACCCAGAGCAGCAATCCCTTCTGCCCACCCCTTGTCCTGGCCCTGCTTGTGTGCATTAGGCACATGGAAGTTGTATGCAACAGCCATCTTGTTCAGTTCTCAGCCATTTTTTTTTTTTCATGAACCTAGTGATCTTACCCCCTCCCTCCTCCAGAAATCTATGGAATTCATAGCCTTAACTTTTAACACACTTCAAAAGATCTTGTTATCTCAACTTAGGGAAAAAAGGGGCACCTTTGAGCACTGTGGAGCACTTTAAACTAGCCGAATAAGTGAAGCACCTTAATCAAGATGGAACACAAGCACAGGCATTTATTTCACAATTTGGGACTTTAATAATGGCAAATTATGTTGTAAACCACTGAGATGGTGTGATGTTTGATTCATAGATGTTCTGAATCTTTGGAAATACATAGTACATATGCACATATGATAAGTCTAATTTAGATGTACGGTCCAAATATATATATATACAGTATCTCTCAGAAGTGAGTCCACCCCTCACATTTTTGTAAATATTTATTTATATCTTTTCATGTGATAACACTGAAGAAATGACACTTTGCTACAATGTAGAGTAGTGAGTGTACAGCTTGTATAACAGTGTAAATTTGCTGTCCCCTCAAAATAACTCAACACACAGCAATTAATGTCTAAACCGCTGGCAACAAAAGTGAGTACACCCCTAAGTGAAAATGTCCAAATTGGGCCCAAAGCGTCAATATTTTGTGTGGCCACCATTATTTTCCAGCACTGCCTTAACCCTCTTGGGCACGGATTTCACCAGAGCTTCACAGGTTGCCACTGGAGTCCTCTAACATCACAGAATCTGGTGGATGTTGGAGACCTTGCGCTCCTCCACCTTCCATTTTGAGGATGCCCCACAGATGATCAATAGGGTTTATTATTATTATACAGTGTTTATATAGCGCCAAAAGGTTTGCTCAGCGCTGTACATTAAAGTGGGGGGACAGTACATGAGACAATACAGTGACAATACAATACACGAGGGGTTCGAGGGCCCTGCTCTTTCAGGCTTAGGTCTGGATCCTCAGAGAGTTCTTTGCCATGAGGTGCCATGTTGAACTTCCAGTGACCAGTATGAGAGTGAGAGCGATAACACCAAATTTAACACACCTGCTACCCATTCACACCTGAGACCTTGTAACACTAATGAGTCACATGACACCGGGGAGAGAAAATGGCTAATTGGGCCCAATTTGGACATTTTGACTTAGGGGTGTACTCACTTTTGTTGCCAGCGGTTTAGACATTATTGGCTGTGTGTTGAGTTATTTTGAGGGGACAGCAAATTTATACTGTTATACAAGCTGTACACTCACTACTTTACATTGTAGCAAAGTGTCATTTCTTCAGTGTTGTCACATGAAAAGATAGAATAAAATATTTACAAAAATGTGAGGGGTGTACTCACTTCTGTGAGATACTGTACCTGTCTATGGTGACAGTGCCTGTACAGACTTTTATTTTCCATATTTGTTCTTGCCAAGTTTCGTGCAGCTGAGAGTGTCATTGTTACTTAACCACTTCCCGTCCGGCTCATGTACATAAACGGCCTGACGGGAGTAGTGCAGGAGCGGGTGGCCCTTTTATAAAGGTTCTTCCCCCACTTCTCCGACTGTGCACATTCCCTGGGAGCACGCGGCACCGCGATCTGGTGCCCGCTGTGGAACACCGCCTGCTGTACAGGACCTCCGTGTGAGGTCCCGATTCATGTGATCACTGATTGGCCAGTCAGTGATCACATGAATAGTAGTAAGCAAGATGTCACTTCATGACATCATTGCTTACTACTAGTGAAATCTGTGAATGATCAAAGAGGTTACATGGTACAAGGCTATTCACAACAGCCTTGTACCATGTGACAAGCTGTGACCAATCACAGCTCTCACAGGATTTCTCAATGGCTGCAAGAATGCAGCCAGAGAGAAGGAGAAATTATTGCTTTTACAGCCTTTATGGGTGTAAAAGCAATCCGTGTAAGAAAAAAAATCTTCATCACCCCCCACATGTAGCACAGTGTCACTATGGTGACATTGTACTGCTAGGGTGACAGTATGTTAAAAAAAAACATAAATAATATAAAAATGTAAAAAAATGTTTTGGACAAATTTTAAATTTTGGTTATAAACTAATTTGGATTATTTTGTTTTACTAAAAAGATAGCTGAATACATTTTGGCCAAGATTTATGAAGAAAGATTATTTATTTGCAAACTTTTTTATAAGAAAAACACTTTTTTTTTTTCAAATTGTTTGGACTTTTTCATTTATATAGCAAAAAAAAATAAAAATCCCAGTGATGAATAAATACCTCCAAAATAAAGTTTTATCTTTCTCAAGAAAATGCTAAAATATTCACATGGGTACAGTGTTGCATGACCGTGCAATTGTCATTCAAAGTGTGATAGTACTGAAAGCTGAAAATTGGCCTGGACAGGAAGGGGGTGAAAGTGTCCGGACTTGAAGTGGTTAAGTGACAGAGCAGTGTGATTGGCCAGTTCTTTGTCACAAGTTGGTGAGAAGGGCTTGGGCTGGGCACCACATTTGTCACAGGTTTGAATCGCGGCTGGTTCAGCATGGACCTGTTAAGATTCTAACCATGTATGGGCAGGCTAAATGTACCCATGTTGATCAGCTGATCAACCTGGGTACAACCAACCTGTCAGATTTTACATACTATTATTGCTAGTGGCTATTATAGCCACCAGCAGTAATCAATGTGTTCTCCCGGTGGGGATGGCTCCCCAGTCAGGGCTCTGCGGGAGGGATTCTCATTAAAATGGAGTTCCATCTAGAAAAAAAATAAATAAAAGTCAGCAGCTACAAAAACTGTAGCTGCTGTCTTTTAAAATACAGACACTTACCTGTCCCTCGGTCCAGCGGTGTCCTCACCACCGCTGGTTTCACTGGCCATCTTCTCTCCCTGCTGCCGGCATCTTCAGTGTGGGCACCCGGCTGTGACAGCTTGTGGCTTCACAGCCGGGTGCCCACTGCGCATGCGAGCGAAGCGCTGCACTTTGTGAATGGTCCCGTAGTCTTCTGGGACCTGTCTAGTGTCCCAGAAGACTACAGGGAGGGAAGACAACTTCCACTTCTGATCGCCTAGGTCGGGTGTCGGCAACCCGCGGCTCCGGAGCCGCATGCGGCTCTTTTTCACCTTTCCTGCGGCTCCGGAGCACACTGCCCATCAGGTGACAGGCAATAGGGTCGGCAAGCCGCGGCTCTTTTAATGCAGATCTTCTGTGTGCCGGGCGCCCGCTGGCAAACATTGGCTGTCAGGATGTAGGCGGGGCAGCCCGGATGTAGGCGGGGCATCGTGACGAACTCCTCTCCTCTCACAGTCCGCCCTGAAGACCAGAACGGCGCGGGAACCCAGCGAGAGGAACGCGCGGAGCAAAGGTAAGTGAATTCACACAATATGGGGAATGAATTACTATGGGGGATGAATTACTATATGGGGGATGAATTACTATAGGGGGGATGAATTACTATATGGGGGATGAATTACTATAGGGGGGATGAATTACTATAGGGGGGATGAATTACTATAGGGGGGATGAATTACTATATGGGGGATGAATTACTATATGGGGGATGTATTTTCAGTTTTAAAAATGTTTCTCTCAAAATAAATTTCAATCGTGGTTTTGGCAAGATTTGGCTCAGTTGAAAAAAAAGGTTGCCCACCACTGACCTAAGGCTATGATTGTGATTATGACGATACACTGTGGCCCTGATTAACCCTTTGCTTACTGGGCCCTTAAACCCCCTTCATGACCAGAGCGCTTTTTGCAATATATGCAGTGTCGGATTTGTTTTAAATGTTGCAATGGTTTTGCGGCTCCCAGTCTTTTTTTCCCTCTCGGAAACGGGTCCAAGTGGCTCTTTATGTCTTAAAGGTTGCAGACCCCTGGCCTAGGTGATCACAGCGGAAGTGAGAGCGGGTACCTGTCAAATTCGGGTACCCATTCCCCCCACCCCCCCGCTCCCCAAAAGTGCCAATCCTTAACGGGGAGCGGAGGACAAAGGCTTAAAGCGGAACTTCCACTTTTGGGTGGAGCTCCACTTTAACGCTGACTGTGTTGATGGGGTAATGGAGCAATGTTTTTTTCCAGGAAAGAAAATTCCTCCATCTATGGCTAGCTTAAATCAATGGGAATTAAATTAGCCTGAAGCAGACCAGGAAATCAATTGCAGGTCCAATCCCCGTGTCAATGAATTCTGAAAAATTGCAGAAGTGTCTCAAACTGATGTCATTGATGCAAGCCCAAAGATCATTGACCCATGCCCTAAAATTGGCAGTGGGAGTGTGGGCACTAGGAAAGGCGTCCTCTGAAATCATCTCTAGCTGAAATTTTAGACTTGCGCTCTTTTTTCACTCTAATGAGCTGCAGCCTGGACATTCCCTCCCTCTTGTTTATTTAAGCTGTGGAGTGGGAACGACCGGACCCACGGCTCGATGGAGTAAAAAAGAGTGCAAGTTTGGAGCTCTGCTAGAGATGAGCTCAGCGTTGCTATTTGAAATGCTAGGGTATGCTACAGGCTCTCTTTACCACAGACTGTAGCAGAGAGACTGCTGCTTACACTGCTACCCACTCCTTCCTAATCCTTCATATAGTTTTATATATATATATATACAGGCCTACCTCGGTTTACTAATGTAATTAGTTCTGTGGGACTTTTCACATTGTGAAAAAATTCATAAACCAAAACGCAGTTTCCCATAGGAATGCACTGAAAACCAATAAATCCTTTCAAGAGGTCAGAAAAAAGTTAAAAAAAAAAAAAAAAGTATTTTATCTGTTCAAAACTCTTTATAAAGTGCACTTTAAAGGCATCATATTACTGTACAGGGACATGATTAAAAAAAATTGTAAATGCATTGAAAACCAATAAATCCATTCATATCGCGATCTGGTGCCCGCTGTGGAACACCGCCTGCTGTACAGGACCTCCGTGTGAGGTCCCGATTCATGTGATCACTGATTGGCCAGTCAGTGATCACATGAATAGTAGTAAGCAAGATGTCACTTCATGACATCATTGCTTACTACTAGTGAAATCTGTGAATGATCAAAGAGGTTACATGGTACAAGGCTATTCACAACAGCCTTGTACCATGTGACAAGCTGTGACCAATCACAGCTCTCACAGGATTTCTCAATGGCTGCAAGAATGCAGCCAGAGAGAAGGAGAAATTATTGCTTTTACAGCCTTTATGGGTGTAAAAGCAATCCGTGTAAGAAAAAAAATCTTCATCACCCCCCACATGTAGCACAGTGTCACTATGGTGACATTGTACTGCTAGGGTGACAGTATGTTAAAAAAAAACATAAATAATATAAAAATGTAAAAAAATGTTTTGGACAAATTTTAAATTTTGGTTATAAACTAATTTGGATTATTTTGTTTTACTAAAAAGATAGCTGAATACATTTTGGCCAAGATTTATGAAGAAAGATTATTTATTTGAAAACTTTTTTATAAGAAAAACACTTTTTTTTTATCAAATTGTTTGGACTTTTTCATTTATATAGCAAAAAAAAATAAAAATCCCAGTGATGAATAAATACCTCCAAAATAAAGTTTTATCTTTCTCAAGAAAATGCTAAAATATTCACATGGGTACAGTGTTGCATGACCGTGCAATTGTCATTCAAAGTGTGATAGTACTGAAAGCTGAAAATTGGCCTGGACAGGAAGGGGGTGAAAGTGTCCGGACTTGAAGTGGTTAAGTGACAGAGCAGTGTGATTGGCCAGTTCTTTGTCACAAGTTGGTGAGAAGGGCTTGGGCTGGGCACCACATTTGTCACAGGTTTGAATCGCGGCTGGTTCAGCATGGACCTGTTAAGATTCTAACCATGTATGGGCAGGCTAAATGTACCCATGTTGATCAGCTGATCAACCTGGGTACAACCAACCTGTCAGATTTTACATACTATTATTGCTAGTGGCTATTATAGCCACCAGCAGTAATCAATGTGTTCTCCCGGTGGGGATGGCTCCCCAGTCAGGGCTCTGCGGGAGGGATTCTCATTAAAATGGAGTTCCATCTAGAAAAAAAATAAATAAAAGTCAGCAGCTACAAAAACTGTAGCTGCTGTCTTTTAAAATACAGACACTTACCTGTCCCTCGGTCCAGCGGTGTCCTCACCACCGCTGGTTTCACTGGCCATCTTCTCTCCCTGCTGCCGGCATCTTCAGTGTGGGCACCCGGCTGTGACAGCTTGTGGCTTCACAGCCGGGTGCCCACTGCGCATGCGAGCGAAGCGCTGCACTTTGTGAATGGTCCCGTAGTCTTCTGGGACCTGTCTAGTGTCCCAGAAGACTACAGGGAGGGAAGACAACTTCCACTTCTGATCGCCTAGGTCGGGTGTCGGCAACCCGCGGCTCCGGAGCCGCATGCGGCTCTTTTTCACCTTTCCTGCGGCTCCGGAGCACACTGCCCATCAGGTGACAGGCAATAGGGTCGGCAAGCCGCGGCTCTTTTAATGCAGATCTTCTGTGTGCCGGGCGCCCGCTGGCAAACATTGGCTGTCAGGATGTAGGCGGGGCAGCCCGGATGTAGGCGGGGCATCGTGACGAACTCCTCTCCTCTCACAGTCCGCCCTGAAGACCAGAACGGCGCGGGAACCCAGCGAGAGGAACGCGCGGAGCAAAGGTAAGTGAATTCACACAATATGGGGAATGAATTACTATGGGGGATGAATTACTATATGGGGGATGAATTACTATAGGGGGGATGAATTACTATATGGGGGATGAATTACTATAGGGGGGATGAATTACTATAGGGGGGATGAATTACTATAGGGGGGATGAATTACTATATGGGGGATGAATTACTATATGGGGGATGTATTTTCAGTTTTAAAAATGTTTCTCTCAAAATAAATTTCAATCGTGGTTTTGGCAAGATTTGGCTCAGTTGAAAAAAAAGGTTGCCCACCACTGACCTAAGGCTATGATTGTGATTATGACGATACACTGTGGCCCTGATTAACCCTTTGCTTACTGGGCCCTTAAACCCCCTTCATGACCAGAGCGCTTTTTGCAATATATGCAGTGTCGGATTTGTTTTAAATGTTGCAATGGTTTTGCGGCTCCCAGTCTTTTTTTCCCTCTCGGAAACGGGTCCAAGTGGCTCTTTATGTCTTAAAGGTTGCAGACCCCTGGCCTAGGTGATCACAGCGGAAGTGAGAGCGGGTACCTGTCAAATTCGGGTACCCATTCCCCCCACCCCCCCGCTCCCCAAAAGTGCCAATCCTTAACGGGGAGCGGAGGACAAAGGCTTAAAGCGGAACTTCCACTTTTGGGTGGAGCTCCACTTTAACGCTGACTGTGTTGATGGGGTAATGGAGCAATGTTTTTTTCCAGGAAAGAAAATTCCTCCATCTATGGCTAGCTTAAATCAATGGGAATTAAATTAGCCTGAAGCAGACCAGGAAATCAATTGCAGGTCCAATCCCCGTGTCAATGAATTCTGAAAAATTGCAGAAGTGTCTCAAACTGATGTCATTGATGCAAGCCCAAAGATCATTGACCCATGCCCTAAAATTGGCAGTGGGAGTGTGGGCACTAGGAAAGGCGTCCTCTGAAATCATCTCTAGCTGAAATTTTAGACTTGCGCTCTTTTTTCACTCTAATGAGCTGCAGCCTGGACATTCCCTCCCTCTTGTTTATTTAAGCTGTGGAGTGGGAACGACCGGACCCACGGCTCGATGGAGTAAAAAAGAGTGCAAGTTTGGAGCTCTGCTAGAGATGAGCTCAGCGTTGCTATTTGAAATGCTAGGGTATGCTACAGGCTCTCTTTACCACAGACTGTAGCAGAGAGACTGCTGCTTACACTGCTACCCACTCCTTCCTAATCCTTCATATAGTTTTATATATATATATATACAGGCCTACCTCGGTTTACTAATGTAATTAGTTCTGTGGGACTTTTCACATTGTGAAAAAATTCATAAACCAAAACGCAGTTTCCCATAGGAATGCACTGAAAACCAATAAATCCTTTCAAGAGGTCAGAAAAAAGTTAAAAAAAAAAAAAAAAGTATTTTATCTGTTCAAAACTCTTTATAAAGTGCACTTTAAAGGCATCATATTACTGTACAGGGACATGATTAAAAAAAATTGTAAATGCATTGAAAACCAATAAATCCATTCATATCGCGATCTGGTGCCCGCTGTGGAACACCGCCTGCTGTACAGGACCTCCGTGTGAGGTCCCGATTCATGTGATCACTGATTGGCCAGTCAGTGATCACATGAATAGTAGTAAGCAAGATGTCACTTCATGACATCATTGCTTACTACTAGTGAAATCTGTGAATGATCAAAGAGGTTACATGGTACAAGGCTATTCACAACAGCCTTGTACCATGTGACAAGCTGTGACCAATCACAGCTCTCACAGGATTTCTCAATGGCTGCAAGAATGCAGCCAGAGAGAAGGAGAAATTATTGCTTTTACAGCCTTTATGGGTGTAAAAGCAATCCGTGTAAGAAAAAAAATCTTCATCACCCCCCACATGTAGCACAGTGTCACTATGGTGACATTGTACTGCTAGGGTGACAGTATGTTAAAAAAAAACATAAATAATATAAAAATGTAAAAAAATGTTTTGGACAAATTTTAAATTTTGGTTATAAACTAATTTGGATTATTTTGTTTTACTAAAAAGATAGCTGAATACATTTTGGCCAAGATTTATGAAGAAAGATTATTTATTTGAAAACTTTTTTATAAGAAAAACACTTTTTTTTTATCAAATTGTTTGGACTTTTTCATTTATATAGCAAAAAAAAATAAAAATCCCAGTGATGAATAAATACCTCCAAAATAAAGTTTTATCTTTCTCAAGAAAATGCTAAAATATTCACATGGGTACAGTGTTGCATGACCGTGCAATTGTCATTCAAAGTGTGATAGTACTGAAAGCTGAAAATTGGCCTGGACAGGAAGGGGGTGAAAGTGTCCGGACTTGAAGTGGTTAAGTGACAGAGCAGTGTGATTGGCCAGTTCTTTGTCACAAGTTGGTGAGAAGGGCTTGGGCTGGGCACCACATTTGTCACAGGTTTGAATCGCGGCTGGTTCAGCATGGACCTGTTAAGATTCTAACCATGTATGGGCAGGCTAAATGTACCCATGTTGATCAGCTGATCAACCTGGGTACAACCAACCTGTCAGATTTTACATACTATTATTGCTAGTGGCTATTATAGCCACCAGCAGTAATCAATGTGTTCTCCCGGTGGGGATGGCTCCCCAGTCAGGGCTCTGCGGGAGGGATTCTCATTAAAATGGAGTTCCATCTAGAAAAAAAATAAATAAAAGTCAGCAGCTACAAAAACTGTAGCTGCTGTCTTTTAAAATACAGACACTTACCTGTCCCTCGGTCCAGCGGTGTCCTCACCACCGCTGGTTTCACTGGCCATCTTCTCTCCCTGCTGCCGGCATCTTCAGTGTGGGCACCCGGCTGTGACAGCTTGTGGCTTCACAGCCGGGTGCCCACTGCGCATGCGAGCGAAGCGCTGCACTTTGTGAATGGTCCCGTAGTCTTCTGGGACCTGTCTAGTGTCCCAGAAGACTACAGGGAGGGAAGACAACTTCCACTTCTGATCGCCTAGGTCGGGTGTCGGCAACCCGCGGCTCCGGAGCCGCATGCGGCTCTTTTTCACCTTTCCTGCGGCTCCGGAGCACACTGCCCATCAGGTGACAGGCAATAGGGTCGGCAAGCCGCGGCTCTTTTAATGCAGATCTTCTGTGTGCCGGGCGCCCGCTGGCAAACATTGGCTGTCAGGATGTAGGCGGGGCAGCCCGGATGTAGGCGGGGCATCGTGACGAACTCCTCTCCTCTCACAGTCCGCCCTGAAGACCAGAACGGCGCGGGAACCCAGCGAGAGGAACGCGCGGAGCAAAGGTAAGTGAATTCACACAATATGGGGAATGAATTACTATGGGGGATGAATTACTATATGGGGGATGAATTACTATAGGGGGGATGAATTACTATATGGGGGATGAATTACTATAGGGGGGATGAATTACTATAGGGGGGATGAATTACTATAGGGGGGATGAATTACTATATGGGGGATGAATTACTATATGGGGGATGAATTACTATATGGGGGATGTATTTTCAGTTTTAAAAATGTTTCTCTCAAAATAAATTTCAATCGTGGTTTTGGCAAGATTTGGCTCAGTTGAAAAAAAAGTTTGCCCACCACTGACCTAAGGCTATGATTGTGATTATGACGATACACTGTGGCCCTGATTAACCCTTTGCTTACTGGGCCCTTAAACCCCCTTCATGACCAGAGCGCTTTTTGCAATATATGCAGTGTCGGATTTGTTTTAAATGTTGCAATGGTTTTGCGGCTCCCAGTCTTTTTTTCCCTCTCGGAAACGGGTCCAAGTGGCTCTTTATGTCTTAAAGGTTGCAGACCCCTGGCCTAGGTGATCACAGCGGAAGTGAGAGCGGGTACCTGTCAAATTCGGGTACCCATTCCCCCCACCCCCCCGCTCCCCAAAAGTGCCAATCCTTAACGGGGAGCGGAGGACAAAGGCTTAAAGCGGAACTTCCACTTTTGGGTGGAGCTCCACTTTAACGCTGACTGTGTTGATGGGGTAATGGAGCAATGTTTTTTTCCAGGAAAGAAAATTCCTCCATCTATGGCTAGCTTAAATCAATGGGAATTAAATTAGCCTGAAGCAGACCAGGAAATCAATTGCAGGTCCAATCCCCGTGTCAATGAATTCTGAAAAATTGCAGAAGTGTCTCAAACTGATGTCATTGATGCAAGCCCAAAGATCATTGACCCATGCCCTAAAATTGGCAGTGGGAGTGTGGGCACTAGGAAAGGCGTCCTCTGAAATCATCTCTAGCTGAAATTTTAGACTTGCGCTCTTTTTTCACTCTAATGAGCTGCAGCCTGGACATTCCCTCCCTCTTGTTTATTTAAGCTGTGGAGTGGGAACGACCGGACCCACGGCTCGATGGAGTAAAAAAGAGTGCAAGTTTGGAGCTCTGCTAGAGATGAGCTCAGCGTTGCTATTTGAAATGCTAGGGTATGCTACAGGCTCTCTTTACCACAGACTGTAGCAGAGAGACTGCTGCTTACACTGCTACCCACTCCTTCCTAATCCTTCATATAGTTTTATATATATATATATACAGGCCTACCTCGGTTTACTAATGTAATTAGTTCTGTGGGACTTTTCACATTGTGAAAAAATTCATAAACCAAAACGCGGTTTCCCATAGGAATGCACTGAAAACCAATAAATCCTTTCAAGAGGTCAGAAAAAAGTTAAAAAAAAAAAAAAAAGTATTTTATCTGTTCAAAACTCTTTATAAAGTGCACTTTAAAGGCATCATATTACTGTACAGGGACATGATTAAAAAAAATTGTAAATGCATTGAAAACCAATAAATCCATTCATATTGCGAAAAAAATTTGTAAACTGAGCCGTTATTTTCAATGGATTTTCATTCGTAAACCGAGGTATGCCTGTATGTATATATACATATATATGTGTATATATATTTGTGTGTGTGTATAAATGTCTATATATTTATTTATTTCAGGGACTTATATAGCGCCGTCAATTTACACAATATACATATATATTGTACATTCACATCAGTCCCTAACCCTCAAGGGGCGTACAATCTAAGATCCCTCACATTCATACATACTAGGGACAATTTAGACAGGATCCAATTAACCTACCTGCATGTCTTCGGAGTGTGGAAGGAAACCGGAGCACCTGGAGGAAACCCACGCAGGCACAGGGAGAACATGCAAACTCCAGGCAGGTGGTGTTGTGGTTGGGATTTGAACCAACAACTCTACTATTGCCAGGCGGAAGTGCTAACCACTAAGCCAATATATATCAATATATATATATCAATATATCTATAGATAGATATATATATCTATATCTATATATATCTATATATATATATATCTATATATATATATATATATATATCTATATCTAGATATATATATATATATATATGTGTGTGTGTGTGTCAAGTGTTTCAGAAGCAGTGACGCATACTGAAACTTTTATTTTTCTGATTAAGTACTTCTTTCACTGCCAGGAGAATTTTCCCTTAATAAACATGGCCGCCTTGAGACTTACGCTCTCAGGCGCCGGAAGCGGATTGCGGCGCCCTGTGATTACGTTGGGCGGAAGCGGGGTTCTATTTCCTGTTGTGCAGTGCGGAGATCTGTGTACGTGTGTCTTTCTTTCTCCGGGTGATTTGTCTGTCCTGTGGCCGGCACCATGGCGATGCAAGCGGCGAAACGTGCCAATGTGAGTAAAGGACCCGGGGAGGGGCTGCACCGATCACAGCACGTTGCTTGATGGAGGCCTCCTATCCCAGCTATGGCTCTGGAGGGCTCCCTACTAAGTCTATGGTGTAAAGATATGTTATGATCCGTTTTTTATTTTAGTTTTGGATGGAGTGGAGAGGGACCAGAACCTCTGTCAGGTTTCTATTGCTGTCTGTGCTCCCATTGGGGAGATTCACCCTGCTATGGTTTGCCTTGTCACTGAAAGAGAATCGTACATGTTGTCACCAGAACCAATGTAGTGAGGAAATCTTCCAATAGGAACGCTGGTTGTGGCTGCTACCTGAGGTGTCCCATCGCTTCCGAGGGATTTCTTCTCACTCCCTGCTGTGGGTATGAGACAAGAATTGAAGGGAAATCTCAAGATGGGGGAGGGGGGACTGACAGGAGTTATAGCTAGGCATGCACCAATACTCTTTTTTTTGATTGGTGCGTATGAATACCGATACTTTCGGTCAAGTACTCGCCGATACCGAGTACCGATACTTTGCAATGCAATTTTCGTCAATACAAAATGTATGGACACAAATTGCACTGCAAGGATTAGCATGTGATTTGTACAGGAATGCTGTTCGTGTCCAAATTGCACACAGTTCCCCCACTGCTCCTGTGTGAACCCCGGCTTGTCATAGTTTACACAGGAACAGTTTGGGAAACCTCCCTGCACCGATCCCATTGTGTTCCAGAAGGAAAAGCTGGGGATTTTAAATCCCCGTGGCTTTCTTTCCTCACAGTGCAGGGATGACAGTACAGGCTAGGCGGCTTTTGATTGGTCAGCACCGCCACAGTGCTATATAATCAGAAGCTGTCTAGCCCATACTCTCACCACTGCGAGGAGGGAAGGCCACTTCACAGGTCTGGGGATTTGAAATCCCCCACAACTTTCTCTCCTCTCCTTACAGGGATGTCTGTACAGGCTAGACAGCTTACAGTTGGTCAGCACTGTGGAGGTGCTGACCAATCAAAAGCCGTCTAGCCTGTACTATCACCCCTGCAGGGAGAGGAGAGAGAGAGCCGCTTCACAGGTCTGGGGATTTGAAATCCCCCATGATTTTCTCTCCTCTCAATGCTGGGATGACAGTACAGGCTAGACAGCTTCAGATTGGTCAGCGCTGTGGCATTGCTGACCAATCAAAAGCCGTCTAGCCTGTACTGTCACCCCAGCATTGAGAGGAGAGTAGGAGAGCAGCTTTTCCTTCTGTGACTGTATGGGATCAGTGCAGTGAGGTTTCCCGCACGCTCCTGTGTGACAAGCCTGGGTTCATACAGGAGCAGTGCGGAAACTGCATGCGATTTAGACAGGAATTGCATTCCTGTTAAAATCGTATGCTGTTCTTTGAGGCGAAATTTGCATCCATACACTTTGTATCGCCATACCGCTACAAAGCATCAGTTTCAGATATCGGGAGCATTTTCACGAGTACTTGTGAAAATACTTGGTATTGGTATCGGTACACCCCTAGTTATACCCCTCTCTTATGGTGGCCATAGAGTTTGATAAAACTGAACAATCCATGGGCATGTAATAAAAAAGCAGTCCTTCGAATCAGACATCATCTGAGATAAAAAAAAAAATAAATGCCGTGAATGAGTGACAATGGCTGATTCAATCGATCCAAGTTGACTAGGTGTGGCAAAAAGTCATGCTGGGTTGATGGATGGTGTTATTTGCAGGCAAAGGCATGAAAAACCTTCAATGGATCAATCGATGCTGTAGGTTTGTTTTGTTTTTTATCTCCTACCACAACTAATTGACTTGGATCTAACAAAACCATTGATTATCTAGCTCAACAATACCATATTTGTCTTGCTTCATCTTTTTGTGGAATCGGACACTGTGCAGTTTCATCAGCCGATGGATGGCTGCTGTAGCTCTATACAGAATGAAAAAGGAAAACATTTTTGCCATTACGCAATATAAAACCCAAAAGTAAATATTTATTATAATGCAGCTTGCCATTAGAAGTGGTGGCTGCATTAGTCGGTCTGTCTCTTTTTTGTTTTTTGGTTTTTTTCGTTCGTTTTAGGGATGCACTGAAATTTCAGTGGACGAAACGGTTCGAGTGAAATTAAAAAAAGCACCGATACAGGTGCCGAAAAAACCTCGCCACCGTCTGCCGCTCAGTTGTTCAGCCTTTCCTGAGAAACCATCGAGATGAGCGAAGAAAAGATGGCCGCCACACATCTCTGTGCTCTTGGAGGACCGGAGCGATGTCACTTTTCGTTCCGACCATTTTTTTTTTTTTTAATGCTTTACATTGCAGACGAGAGATGTGGGGCCTTATTGACCCCATAGCTCTCCATAAAGAGGACCTGTCATTAATTATTTCTATCACAAGGGATGCATGCATTTCTTGTGATAAGAATAAGTGATTAAAATTGTTTTTTAAAGGAACAGTACAAAAAAAAATAATTTTTTTTTTTAAAGTTTTGAAGTGCCCCTGTCCCCCCGTGCTCGCAATAGTGGTGAATGCATACGTAGGCCATGCCCACATATGTAAATGGTGTTCAAACCACACACGTGGGGTATCACCATGAATGTCAGAGCAAGCGCAATAATTCTAGCACTAGACCTCCTCTGTAACGTTACATTGCTAACCTGTAGACATTTTTAAAGCATCACCCATGCTTTTTAAAGTGTGACATGTTGGGTATCTATTTACTCTCTGTAACGTCCTCTTTCATATTGTACAAAAAAATTGGGGTATATAGTTTTTTTGTTTTTTTTTAATCAAAGTGTATTTTTTTACAAAAAAAAATAGATTCATTTTTAAAAACTGCGTGTTTTGGTTTTCGGCCAAGTGCATTTTGAAGGTTCAGTATCAGCACCAGAATTTTCATTTCGGTGCACCACTAGTTCATTTTTTTTTTGTTCAAAGTTTTATTGAAAAAACAAAACAAGAACAGCATTACAAACCATCCAGCAGGGATAAGTACAATCAAATTCAAAAACATATCTTGGTGTCACAGGTATATGTAGAAAAAGCATTAATACAATTTTAGAAATAGGTTACAGCTGGAGAATAAAAACAATCAAACAATAACTTCAATAGTGGGCAGATTCCCAACAGTAGAAAACCAAACAGACACAGTGTCATTTGTGTAAGTGAGTTGGTATACTGTATCTCAGAAGTGCGAAGATTGCGCACAGGTAGTTAAATCAGTAGAGTGCTGGGTATGACATTCAGGAAAAAATGTCCGATAAAAGTCGGATCAGGAATGGGAGGGAGGGGAAAAAGGGAGGAGAGGGAATGTGCGTCCCCAGGGCATGTTTTCCAGCCTGTCTAGCCAGTGAGGCAAAGATGGAAGCCTGTATAATGAGTGCAGGGCAAAAGCCGATAGCAAGTCATTCAGGAGGGACGATGCTGTTTATAGAGATCTGAGTCTTTAAAGAGGAACCAACGCGTCCAGGTGGAAAAGTATGGAGACATAGTTTCATTTTTTGTATAGTAGGTGCAGAAGTTCACTTCACTTATTCTTAGTTTCATTGCTCATGTGTATCAGATCCTCCATCTCTCCTACCTGATCAGTGCGGTGACACCATTCAGTGAGTCCCGGGGTCTTAGTTGTTCTCCAGAATCTGGGGATGAGCATTTCGGTTGCATTCAGCAGGTGAACAGTAAGTGACTGTTTGTATTTAGAAGGGGAGATGTCTGTGTGGTGTAGAAGGAAATTGGCTGGTTCAAAAGGTAGATTATCTGTTTGATCACTGAACGTATGGTGTCCCAGATGGGGTGTATATGAGGGCTGGACCACCAGATGTGTAAAAGCTTCCCTTTATTGGATTGACAATGTCAACAAGTGCTAGGAAGAATGGTGTGGAGATGGGTGGGGGTGCGGTACCATCGACGGAGTAGTTTTATAATTCCTTCCTTGGAGGTTAATATTTATACGGGACCAGTCCTCATCAGTGAAATCAATCTTCAAATCCATATTTCAAGCTTTCAACACAGTTTCTCCGCCAGGAGTGAATGTAGGAAACAATGTTTCGTAAATCCTGGAGATAAGATGGGTCTTTGGTGATACGGAATAGCAAAGACATTCAAAGTCCGTCAAGTTTCTGGTGTGGTGCTTGCTTTTGTGGATGTTGTTCAGAACAGCCTTTTTCAACCAGGTTGTCTTGAGGTTTCTTCAGGGGTGCCTTGGCCAAATGTCTAAAAATTGCCCTAACCTTGTATACAGGTCAACGGGTGGAACAAACCTGCCTTTTAGTTACACAAAGTCACAGGTTTTCATTGTGCACCATTATGACCTTCTAGCCACTGACGTCCTGACAACCAATGACATTAATTGTTTGATAAGGAGGATGACATTTGCCTGCACAGCATCCTTGTTTCTCCCTCCACTACCCCCCTCTCCAGCAGCGGTGGGGTCACATTAGCTCAGTGATGGAGAAAAACTGAGGGAGAAGAGAAACACTGGAACACTAGTCAGTACCAGTGTGCAAAAGTGTATTTGCTTTGGAAGAATAAATCACCTCGAACGTTGGGTGTATTATGTGTGTATGGATGTTTTGTTGATAAAAAATGTTTTTTACATTTTAGAATGGGGTGCCTCAAGACTGTCCATAATTTTAAAGGATGTCTTGACTTTAAAAAAATAAATAAATAAAAAAGGCTGAGAAACACTGATTTTGAAAATGTCGGACCTGAAAATGGGTCAATATAGGAAAGGGCCCTGGTCTATCCAGCTCCTGAAGGGCTTGGAGCAAGTGCAAAGTAAGGCAGGCAAAGAATTTGTTTGCTGTTCTTTAATTTTTATCTGATGATCCAGCCAGCAAGGCTGTTTTTCTTTTTTTCTTTTTTTTTTTTTTTAATGAACAAACTCCTGCGGAATGTATCAGTTTACTGTCAGGGGTGCTTACATTCATCAGCTTTTATTTATTTATGTAAAAGCTTTATCCAAAAAAGAAAAAAAAACCTTTTCTTTCTGCTTATAAAGTGTAAGCTGGAGTTTGGCTTCAATTTGTTAGTGTATCAAAATCTGCTAGTACATCTAACACTCCCCCCATACTTACAATACTGCTGTACTCCCTGTGGGCCCTTATCCAGAGTGGGTGCACTCTAATACAGGAGGTATCTAATACAAGAAAAACAGCCTTGCTGGCTGGATCATCAGATAAAAATTAAAGAACAACAAACAAATTCTTTGCCTGCCTTACTTTGCACTTGCTCCAAGCCCTTCAGGAGCTGGATAGACCAGGGCCCTTTCCTAGATGGACCCATTTTCAGGTCCGACATTTTCAAAATCAGTGTTTATTATTATTTATTTTTTTAAAGTCAAGACATCTTTTAAAATTATGGACAGTCTTGAGGCACCCCATTCTAAAATGTAAAAAACATTTTTTATAAACAAAACATCCATACACACATAATACACCCAATGTTCGAGGTGATTTATTACTAACCAGATCACCAGGTGAAAAAGAGAGGGGGAGGAAGCCTAAAAAAAGAAAACTAATGCAGCTGCCACATTTATATTACTTTTTTTTATTTTGGATTTAATGCCGCTTTCAGTTCTTAAGGTATAACTAAATGTAAAAGGCAAATGTGTGTTTGGTTTTTGTTTTTTTTGTTTTTTTTTCTTTTTAGTTTTGGCCAGAGAGGAGAGGGATTGTTCCTGTCAGTTTTTATAGCTGCCTGTGCACCCATTCGGGAGATTCCCCTCTCTATTTGTTCTGTTCACTGTTTTCACTGAGAGTAAATGTTAAAGCAAACTCCAAATTTTTGTTTGTCCCCAGAACAGGAATAAAGTAGAAATCTTCCAATGGGGACACTAGTTCTGGTCACCACCAGGTATTTCTGCCACTTTGGAGGGATTTCCTCTCCCTTAGCGAGGGAGACATGAAATGGTCTGGAGGGCTGGATTTGGCCTGCGGGCCTTGTGTTCGACAGACCATCTTGGATTTTAGGCAGGCAGGTGTGAATAGACACCAGTTCGTTTACACCCACCTGTCCATGGGGTGAATAGACCATCTGATCAGGTCTGCCTGATCAGGCTCGCCATGTGAAAGGGGTGGGGGGGGGGGGGGGGAGAAGATCATTTTGATATTTTAGGAATGTAAAAAATACCAATCAAGGCAGTTCTGCATTGGTCAGTAAGTGAACAGAAAACTATGTATGGGTGTGAGAATGCAGTGTTAGCTCAGGAATATAATTTGTAACAGCACTAGAGGGAGATCTTTCTGTGAATAAAGAATGTTTTCATAGTTTCACAATTCCTTGTGTCTTCATTGATCTCATGCTGGTGCAGTGTTATAGCCTGTGAACAAAAAATAATTATTGGGCTGAGCACTAAGATCCAACAAAACATGAAAAATATTTTTTTGGGGAAAACACTGTTTTATTATTACACAGTTCTGTAGAAAACTAAATGTAATCTAGTTGGGGTTTAGATACTTTCTGTGAAACTGCATGTGCACTTTTTCTTTACAAAAATTCATGTTTTTAAGTCTATTTTCTCTCCAGGTTAAATGTTATTCATTAACCACTTCAGTACCGGGCACTTATACCCCCTTCCTGCCCAGGCCAATTTTCAGCTTTCAGCGCTGTCGCACTTTGAATGACAATTGCGCGGTCATCTTTATAATTTGTTTAACACAAATAGAGCTTTCTTTTGATGGTATTTAATCATCATGGAGTTTTTTATTTTTTACTTAATAAAAAAAAAATACCTGAAACTTTGGAAAAAAACACTCTTTTCTTCGTTTCTGTTATAAAATTTTGAAAATAAATAACATTTCTTCATAAATTTAGGTCACAGTGTATTCTGCTACATTTCTTTGGTGAAAATATTAATTTAATTTGTATTTTTTTCAAATATTTCTATTTTTTCATTTTTTATTACATTGTTTTTTTTCAACACACTGTGACCAAAGCAATACAATGTTACCATAGTAACATTGAACTACTCTGGGCAAGTGATCAGGATTTTTTTTTTAACACATTATGATTGCTAATACCAATGTGTTTCATTGATATTTGCAATGATTGTTACTGAATGAAACTGATTAATTCAGTCTCTTGTGATTAGCTGTGATTGGGCAAAGCTGATCACATGATACAGATGGGCTGTGAATGACCCTGTCTGTATCATGTGACTGCTTTGACCAGTCACAGCTAACAACATAACTGTATACAATGGATGGCATGACAGGAAGCCATCCATTGTATATAATTGACATGCAATCTGCTGTGATTGGTCACATGACACTGGCAATGAGCCAGTGTAGTAATATGTCACGGGCTGTGTCCCGTGGACACAGACGGTGACAGATCACGCTGCTGTGTGGTCCTGCGGCTGCGTGAGCGACACGTTTTATATAACGCCCAGTCAGGTGTGACCCGCCCTGCCATCAATCTGCAACAGGCTGGGCGGGAAGGTGTTAAAAAAAAGTGTTTTGGAAAAATACAGCCACTAGATGGAGCTGATGATCATAGGAAATAAATATTGACTGTTCTAGTCAATGCCATCTAGTAGCTATAGTTCACTGTATTCTGTATGAATACAAAACATTCTGGAGTGAGAATAGCCTAGTAACATTTGTTTGCCCCCATTTACACAGTCCAAATGCACAAGCAGTTCCACAGACTGCATAGTTCTGTAAATCTTTAGATAACACACCTCCAAGTGTCTGCTTTATACACACTCCTAACATTTCCCAGTCATCTTTGTATAGTTGCCCTCAAAAATGGGGAAATGAATACTCCTTTATAATGCAGTTTTCATGTGTAATTCTGTGATTGCTCTCTATATGAGAAATAATGAACTGTGAATATTTCCACCTTCTAATTCGTACATCTCTTCTGCTTCTCAGATCCGTTTACCACCTGAAGTGAACCGGATATTGTACATCAGGAATTTGCCCTATAAAATCACTGGGGAGGAAATGTATGATATCTTTGGAAAGTATGGACCTATTCGCCAGATCAGAGTGTAAGTCCATTTCCCCCCCCCTTTTTTTTTGCGGATTCTTGTAGTACTTTTGGCAAAGTGAGCAATAAAAAAAATATGTTACGTGGTATGTATTTTGATTGTAATTTGGTTTAGCATACGGGGGTCTGTGGGTGTAAGGAGAAGTAGAACGTATATAGTGAGCACATATTTTTAGTGATATTCTTTTTCGTTTAACCTCTTTTCTACAGTGGTACTTTTTTTTGAATGTACACTTTATTGGTACATTGGCGGCCCTTTATTTTCCCAGTGCCATTGGATAAATAGCCATTGGTCAACCGATCTGCTTGATGATTGCTGTGTACAGAGCAGTCATTAGATGGCTAGGTACACCGAGAAACTGTACTGAGCTGACCCGAGGGGCTGGGTAACGTGATCGCTCTGATTGGTCATCACAACCATCACATGGTACGATTTACAGTGCTGATCCATCCCCTTCCCCTTAAAATAGGGGAAGGAGAGAGAGACTGTGTAAATGTGAACGGGGACAGGATGAATGGATCAGCGACTGCTGATCCATTCATTCTGTTACATTGACACAGGGACAGGGTGGATTTGATTTAAATCAAGTTGATTTAAATCTCTAGTGAAAAGGCTCGTTTTAAATCATAATTTTTAAAGAGCAACTATCATCTCTGTCCCGCAGCGGCTCCTCCTCTGATCCGATGTTGGCTCACTGACAGTCCCATTCACTTTAATGGGACGGCTGGTGATGCGGCAGTGATACAACAAGGTGAGGGACGTGGTGGCGGCAGGTGAGTGGATGCCCGCTAACAGGCGCTGTCATGATGGATTTAAAATGACAGGTGCTCTTTAAATGTAAGGAATCAAACTCATTCTTGCTGGTAGTTAGAATCTTTAATGTTAGCAAACCAAATGAAGGTTTCCTTTTTAGAATAATAAGCTGTCAGGTTAGTAAACAGCGATATCAGAACCGATTTTAGGTCAATAGGCTAATCACACATAGCTGGAGAACGACTCAAATTCTTTTATTTCATGTTTTTCTCATGGTTACTGTGACATTGTGTGAATGTATCAATGCAATGCATGTGATCTCAGCTTGCAGAGTTTGGATTCATTGAATGAGTTTACCAAAAATGTAAAATATTGCAGAATATACAGCCTCATGCTACATAACGAAGCTCCATTTCATGCTGAATAAACTAAATTATTAATGTATCTTAAATAGAAAACTATCTTTAGATAGATTTTTACTCCAAAAGCATTTTATTAAAATTAAATTTGATAAAAATAAAAAAAATCTGATTTTTAAATAAAAAAAATTAAAAAAATCTATTTTTATCCACCCTGCACAGGTTTTTTTTTTTTTTTTTTTTTTTTTTTTAAGCCCTCTCATGCCCCACGAACCCCCTCACCCAGTTCCCTTATCCTGCCCATATAAACATTAACCCCTTCACCTCCATGGTGCAATTGTATGCGACCAATGCATTAACACGTTCACTTCCTCGTATCACCTGTATATTAATGTATCTAGTGCACCATTTTCAGGCTCCGTGTTTAACCATGTCAATAATACTGCCCCAAACTACCTCACCGACCTGATGTCCAAATACCACCCAACACGTACTCTTCGCTCCTCACAAGACCTCCTACTCTCCAGTTCCCTGGTCTCCTCCTCCCATGCCTGACTCCAGGACTTCTCCAGGTCTTCCCCCATCCCTGGAACTCACTACCCCAATCCATCAGACTGTCACTTACCCTCCTCACCTTTTAGACGCACCCTGAAAACCCATCTCTTCAGGGAAGCCTACCCCGCCTTCACCTAACAGCCGATCTCCTCCACTTCTCCCACCACTCCATCCCCCACAGCTATTTCCTCCTGTACCACTATCCCCTCCGTCCTAGATTGTAAGCTCAGAGGAGCAGGGCCCTTGAACCCCTTGTGTATTGTATTACTGTATTTTCTCATGTACTGTCCCCCATTATAATGTACAGCGCTGAGCAAATGTTTTGGCGCTATATAAATACTGTATAATAATAATAGCAGCATGTTTCTTCATTTCCAAAAAGTTGTGACAAAAAATGGGATTGGTGTGTTTACTTTCCAAAACAGTAATTTGCATGATTTTCATTCTATGCTGGCATTTTTATTTTAGCTGTAAATGGAATTTTTTCATTTTTTTTTTTTTTTTTTTTTTCTCCCTTTTTACAGTAAAAATTGTTATTATATACTACCGAAAGAAATCGTTGTCTCACAGTGTTGCATAGTTGAGTAATGGAGTGAAAAATGGCCTGGTAATGAAGGGGTATTACAGGCTGGTACACATATGCTTACATAGTTTTGACAAGTCCATTTGTTATGGTTGCGTATGAAGCTCTCCGTAGTTCAGTAAACTAGCCATACGTGGCTTAAATTTTGAGATTCTAGCTGTCAAGTTAGGAATCGACTGAGCCCCATGGAACGTTCTCCGTCACAGTGACTGCATCCTGACTGTGCTGGTATTGATTTTTACTCCTTCAGGCCACAAACTGTCCACTCTGCTGTGTTATCTCAAGCAGTTCTACAAGCCCTGCCCACCTCACCTATGTGTGCTACAGAATACCCCCCCCCCCAAGTTATATAACTAAAGAGAGGGGAGGTGTTCTGTAGTCCATATTTTCTGCTCCTCTATAGATAAATGATTGGTAAGATACAGTACAGCTAGTGAGCATTGTCACCCTAGGTGAGTAGGTTTGGTACTGTCAGAATCACTTGGTGGAAAAATAGAGTTGAAAAAGGAAACTAATACAACCACCACATCTGGTAATCTGCAATATGTTACAGTTTTTACCATATTTTAGCCCACCTTATACTCAAAATACCCTGTGCTATTAAATACCCTGATTCTGTGCTGATCAAAATAGTCACCTGACACAGCACTGTGAAGGCAAGCACAAGGTGGTCAGGGGTGGGCTTTAAAGAGACTCTGAATTGGCAATACAACAGGATCTCCTAACCACACTTGACCTCCTCTTTAGTTAAGTAATACACATTGGACAAGGGATCCAGCCCTTTGATTGGATAATAAAGAAAAAGCAACACTTTGATGAGAACATCCTTGTAACCTCCCATTCTGTAAATTGTGTTAGAATGGAGGTGCTTTGCAAATCAATAGAGTCGATTATCTCACAGTACTGACCTGGTCTCTCTCCCAGTCTCAGTGCAGATTTCTGGAGGACTGCGGGAAGCTAATCTAAAGACAGATTTAGGTACTTGTGCTAGTCCTATTTATTATTTTAGTTTTTTCCAAGAACAGATTACTGGGCTTTTATATCTGCCCAGAGTTTGGCTTTATGTGGAAGCTTACATGAATCCACACACTAGGCTCTTCTTAATCCTTCTATTGTCAAAAGATTTGTTTTCAGGTTTATGTCTGTGCTATTTATTTTCTGAGTGTTCAAATATAATTTTCACCATTGCAGAAGACACTTTAATGCGGTTCGTCCTGTAGCGTTTCTTGGAATCATTACCCTTTGGAAGCAACAAAGATACAATCAGTCATTGCGTCTGTCAGACTACTTCCAAGCCATCTAGAAGCAGAGGCTTGTAATGGATGATTCCCTGCAGACTTGCTGAGATTACTGTAATGTCCTTCACACTAACAGGAGGGGCCCCACCACCGCCAAGCAAACTCTGTCACTGCCAGGAAGCTACCGCTAATGGTCATCATCTGGAGCATAAACCACAAAACATGGCCAATTACCTCTGCCAGTCACATACTATTCCAATAATATGTGTTTTCTTATATAATAATTTAATCCAGTAAACCCTGGGAGTGCATGTTGTGTGGTAAGCCCTATTGTTATAGAGTAGAACAGAGAATGCCCTACCTTTTTTAAAGTAGTATTAAACTTTTCTTTTGATAAAACACCTCTCAATTTAAATGCATTAAATATTCCAAATAATACTATTTTGCAATTAATTTGTAAATATTTTATTTAGCTGACTCCGATGAACACAGCTCCAGCTTCTGGTTGCAATCTTCCTTCTAACTTCCAGCCAGGGTGTGTTCCATGTAGTTGTTTATTTTGGTGTTTAGGTGTGTGTGTGTGTGTATGTGTATGTATATATGTATGTATATATATATATATATCTGTGCGAATAAAAATTACAATAAATGATCAATAATCAAAAAATTAGGTGTATAACATATAGCAGCTGAACACAAAAACCCTGATACTAGGCAATAAACCACACACAATGCACAATTTTCACACAGCAGGGAGGAGAAACAGCACATACATTTATATACATAAAAGTGCAGCACTTAAAAAAGTGACAGATAATTGTAAGAAAAATGTGTCAAAAAATAGTCCATCCAAAAACAAAGAAAAAAGTCCCAGAGGCTGTGATGAAACAAAGAAAATCCAAGAACAGTTGTGTCACCAACAACTCCATCTACATCTACACCTCCTCCCTTGGCAAACTCATACACTCCCACGGCTTCAACTACCATCTCTATGCTGATGACACTCAAATTTACCTATCCACCCCTCACCTCACCTCCACTTTCTCCGCCCGCATCACTCACCTCCTAAACGACATCTCTGACTGGATGTCGCTCCATTTCCTCAAACTCAACCTCTCCAAAACCGAGCTTCTCGTCTTCCCTCCTGCCCGCGCCCCCCCCCCCCCATCCTATCCATCACTACTAACATCACCACCATCAATCCCGCCCCGCAAGCCAAAGTCCTTGGGGTCATTCTGGACTCTAACCTCTCCTTCCAACCTCATGTCAAATCACTGACAAACACATGCAGGCTCCACCTCCGCAATATCGCCAAAATACGCACCTTCCTTACCCCAGACACCGCTAAACTACTTGTGCACTCCCTGATTATCTCACGCCTGGACTACTGCAACTCCCTCCTCACCGGCCTACCCCAGTGCAAACTCTCCCCGCTTCAGACCATCCTGAACTCAGCTGCCAGACTCATCCACCTCACCAGCCGCTCCACCTCTGCCACCCCCCTCTGCCTCTCCCTCCACTGGCTCCCTATCGCCCAACGCATCAAATTCAAACTACTCACTCTGACCTACAAAGCCATTCACAACACTGCCCCTAACTACCTCACCGACCTGATTCCCAAGTACCACCCTACCCGTACCCTTCGCTCTTCACAGGACCTCTTTCTATCTTGCTCCCTGGTCTCCTCCTCACACGCACGTCTGCACGACTTCTCCAGGTCCTCCCCCATCCTCTGGAACTCACTACCCCAATCCATCAGACTGTCACCTTCCCTCCTCACCTTCAGGCGCTCCCTGAAAACCCACCTCTTCAGGGAAGCCTACCCCACCCTCACCTAACTGCTGCTCTCCTTCATTCCTCCTACCACTCCATCCCCCACAGCCACTTCCTCCTGTACCACTACCCCCTCCCTCCCAGATTGTAAGCTGGAAAGAGTAGGGCCCTCTTACCCCTCGTGTGCTGTTCGTAGCTGCTGTAATGTTTCATGTATTGTCCCCCCCTCTATTGAACAGCGCTGAGCAAACCCTTTGGCGCTATATAAACTCAATGTAATGTAATGTAATGTAATGTAATACAAAAGGCTCTCCAGAAAGGCATGACCCGTTAAGAGTGGTCAGTTGCACTCACATGAAAGATAACCTCATTAGGCATTGATAGGAAAAAAAATCCAAATTTCTAGTATCCAAAATGGCCTGCGTGTGTATGTGGCTCGTACACACGCTACTGCGCATGCGTGACCAGCCGGTGGCCATTTTTGAAACTGGAAATTTGGATTGGAGTGCAACCGTACTTTAAATAAATGTTATAATGGTTTTACACTATGTGGAGCACTCTTTCTTTACATGTTTCCTACTACAAGTCTGAGCCTTATCCTGAGTGGTTCATTGTTTGGAAGATCTTTATCTGTTGTTTTGGTGATCTGGAGGAGGATTCAAGTGACTGGCTTTCTGGGTTGTTTAACAAAGCGCAATTTCCCACTCTTAACGGGGTCATGCCTTTCTGGTAAGCCTTTTGTATGAATGGTTCGTGACATATCAACTGTCCTTGGATTTCCTTTGTTTCATCATGGCCTCTGGGACTTTTTACTTTATTTTTGGATGGACTATTTTTTGACACATTTTTTCACTGGTTTCTTACACTTCTTTAAGCGCTGCACTTTTATGTATATAGTGTGTGTGTGTATATGTGTATATATATGTATGTGTATACATACACTGTTTCTCCTCCCCGCTGTGTGCAAATTGTGCATTTTGATGCACAGATGATATAATTGCATTAGTGTAACTCTGGGTAGAAGTGCATGCTGTGGTGGCTCCATAGAGACCTGGCTAGAAAAAGGAGCCAAGGAAGTCAGGGTGTGGAAGAAAATGATACTTGGCTGGAAAGAAAAGGCAACCCATAAAATTAATGTATGTGTAAGAGAAACCAATGTAACTGTAATTGGGATCATACATGAAGTTCAGCTTTAAGGGCTCCTTTACAGTAGCAGTTGGGGGGCAGTAAAACCATGTGGTTGAGATGTGTTTTTACTGCAGCCAAGCCCCCACCCAGTAACTACAGCCAGCTGAAAATGACCAATACAAGTGAATAAGGCAGCGTGCAATGGGGAGTGGTAGTGCAGCATTTAGGGGTATAAAGCAGGTGGTAAGGGAGGCTCCATATCCCTTCCTCGCCGCCTGTCAAACTCTTCCGAAAACCGATCCAAGTATGGATTGTTTTTTCAGAGCAGCAGCAGTCATTTCCACTAGTGTGTAAACAAGACCTGAATGCCTAAATTGTATGGGATGTCCACTTTAATGAAGAGAAGCTGTAGGGAAAAAAAGGTTGCCTATTGTATTGGAAATTATTTTGCTTTTAATTTTGATTTTTCATGAGCAGTGTTTCCCAGACCTCCATCTCCTGTCTAGCAGGACAGAATCGGACGGTCAGCTGGCACTGACACAGGTAGATCTACGTAATTGGCATCTCTGCAGGGCTGTTTTGCATATATTCATAAAGCATGAGCTGAAGGTGGCATTTGAAGACAGGTGTGGAAAATGCTGCTATATAGCTTGTTACTTTCTAGATGTTATATCGTCTTGTGTGTGTTTTTCAGTGGGAACACGCCAGAGACCAGAGGCACTGCATATGTGGTCTATGAAGACATCTTTGATGCCAAAAACGCCTGTGATCATCTGTCCGGTTTTAATGTCTGTAACAGATACTTGGTTGTCTTGTACTATAATGCAAACAGGGTAAGTAATGCTTTGGTTCATTTAGCAGCATGCTTCAGAGGATTTAGACAAGTATTCTCTTCATCTGTCAATGAGGTCCGCGAAATGTTTGATGCTTCCTAAAAACCCTTTTGTTCAAGAGATGTTATTACATTATCTTTTCCTTCCTCTGTTCCAAAGCAGCCCTTACTATATGACTAGTTACAGTGAACACCCTGCACTCACAATTAAAAAGCTGTGCTTGGTCACACGTCTGAATTGTGGCGCTATCATCCACACACACAGGGAGGTTTATGGATATCCTACAAGGAAGCTGATATTAGTGGGTTGTGTTTTTATTTATTTTTTTTTGTATTTCAATGGTTTTTATTAATTTGTAAACATTTCAACAAGACTTGAGCAACAAGACACACCCACGCAGGGGCTTTCAATGGCACATAAAAAGTAAAGAAAACCGTGCTCGAACACCAACCAAGCAAATGGTGCACCCACGCAGAGGCTATCAATGGCACATAAATTACAAAAACAGTGATATAACACTGACAGTCGCTCAAGCCAAAGGCAGCTATCCACCGCCTCTCAAAAAAGGCAAGCAATAATAAAAAGGAGTACAAAAGGAAGAAGAAGACAAGACCAGTAACATGGGTCCAGGAACGCCAACACCGAATAACATCACAAACCCAGACTAGCCGGGAGGAGTGTGGGAAAAGCATATGTAAACCACGACTCCAATATTTAAAAAAAAAATTCAGTTGGGAGTTGTTACAGATACTCGATGTCTGTTCATTGAACATCAGAGTGGTCATACGGTCCCGCACTCCCTGAAGAGGGACAGATGGGCTCTTCCATGTCTGAGCAATTGTTCTAGTTACCGACAAGAACAAATAGGAAGCCAACTGCTGCTGAGACAACAGGCCCGGTATGGGACAATGAAGCAAAGTGTACCGAGCCTCCTGGCGTATGGAGAGATGGAACAAGGCGAAAAGGAAGCCAAATACACAAGACCAAAAACGAATCAGTTTCGGCCACGACCACCATATATTCAACACATCTCCACTATGACAACAACCCCGAAAGCAGCAATCACTGCAGGCAGGGTTCGCCGGGACCCAATACTGACGAAACAACACTTTGTATGCCGCCTACAGCGTGGTTGTATTGAATTAACATTTAGCTATGAACGACCAGGCCTTATTCCAGTCCTCCAGATCCACATCCTCCCCCACGTTGCGCTCCCACTGAGTGACATATGAGAGTGAAGTACAGGTTGAGCATCTATTCAAAGATGCATAAAGTAGGGGAATAAGGCCCGGGGCGCCCGGACGCTGTTGGCTACGCTGTTCAAAGGCAGATTTCTGATACGGGACAGCGGAAGTGGCCCGCAGTGAGGTTAGCCAGTGCCACAATTGAAGGTAATGAAAAAATTCTGCCTGATGGACATCCCGTGACTCCCGATGAGAATTCTAGGTGGGGAAGGACCGAGAAGTCAAAAAGTGTCGCACCTGCGAAAAACCATTGACCACCCACCAAGAGAACGCCATTGGTTGATTTAAACCCAGTGGGAAGAGAGTATTGTTAATAATCAGAAGCAAAGGTAGGAAAGGTGACATCAAGCCACTGGAGTAGCGTACCGAGTCCCACACTTGTAGGCCATGGAGGAAAATCGGACTCTGTGTTATAAGGCATAGGGCAGGGGGGAGCCATAGAAGCATCGATGTCACAATAGGGGCACAATTATGTAATTCTAGCAGGACCCAGAGAGGAACGTCACAGGAAGCGTGCAACATAGACAGTGGGACAATCTGGCTCGCATGATAATACTTACATTAGGCACCCCAAGACCTCCCTGGAGTCTATGGAAGCGTAACAAAAATCGTATTTCTGGAGACTCTGGGGCGCCTATCGGGCCAGATAAATCGCATAATCCTCGCCTCAATCAACCGAAGAAAATAAGGAGGAACCCACACTGGGAGGGTGCGAAAATAGTACAACAATTTAGGCAGGAAGGTAATTTTCACTGAATTAAACCATCCTATCCAAGACAGGTGCGGAAATTGCCAGGGGTGCATAAGAGAGGACACGGCGAAGAAATGGGTAATAATTCACAGCAAATAAAGAGCCATAGGTGGGGTCAAGCGAATGCCTAGGTATTCAAGTGAAGAGGAAGCCCATTTGTAAGGGAAGTGGGATTGTACGCACAAAACCAAATCTGAAGTCAAAGTAATATTGAGAGCAACAGTCTTATCCAATTTAATACGGAGACCTGAAATCCAGGAGAAATGCGCAAGAACCTGCTGCAAATTTGGGAACGTCGTCAGGGGATTAGTGAGAATCAAGAGGGCATCATCCGCTAAAAGGTTCAACTGCGTATTGAACACCCGATATATTACAATTGGCCCGGAGTGCTAAAGCCAGCGGCTGAAGCGCTAGGACAGAGCGCGCCGGGGACAGGGGGCATCCCTGTCTTGTCCCTCGCCAAATAGGAAAGGGATCTGAGAAATACCCAGCGTATTTAACCGAAGCCGAAGGGGAAGAATACAAGGCTTGAATCCAAGAGAGAATAGAATCCCCAAAGCCCCAACAAGACAGCTCAAACTGCAGATATTCCAAGGATAGAGAATCAAAAGCTTTATATATGTCTAAGGACAGTAAGAATCCCGGGATTTTCAGCTGTTGTAGAAAATCTATAAGATGGACCACTTTTTGAATGTTATCACCTGCCTGCCTCCCGGGGACAAAACCTACTTGGTCCCTGTGGACCAGACTACGCAGTTATTTATTGATATGAAGACCGAGGATTTTGCCCAATATCTTCAGATCTTCATTAAGAAGAGAAATGGGCCGAAAGGCTTGCGGTTCCTGCACATCGTCTGTTGTCTTAGGAATCATTGAGATATGAGCTCTGAGAACGTCCGGAGAGGGCAAAGAGCCCTGTCATAACTCATTGAAATAATCAGCCAAAAGGGCACCAGCAGTTTCGCAAACTTCTTATAATAGAGTCCTGAAAAGCCGTCAGGACCCGGGGCTGCGGTGGACCGTAGAGATTTGATAGCTTGAAGCACTTCAGATACGGTTACACCGGCGTTGAGAGTCATTGTGCCGCTTCGGACAATCCAGGAAGTCTGTGATCTTGAAAGAACGCCTCTGCCTGAGCTACAGGGAATGGATCTGGTTTAGCGTAAAAGTGTGAAAGGAAGTCCGTGAAATGGGAAACAATCTACTGGGGATTGGAAGTACAGCCTCCCGCAGGAAGTCGCAACTGTATCGGTTTGTGGTGTTTCCCTACAGAGTTGAGTTTCCTGGCCAGCATTGGACCCGGCAGATTAGCACTGGAATAAAATTTATGTTTGGTCCAATGCAGGGCCCGTTCAGCCACCGAAGAAGCAAGTAGGTCCAACCCTGCAGTAGAGAGTGAAGATCCAAAAGAAGATGCTCCTGCTTCCAAGCCACCGCCAGCTGTATAATATGACCCCGTACCGTGGCTTTATGTGCCTCCTACAAGGGCACTACCGAAGAGGCAGATCCTGAGTTTTTCTGTATGTCCGGGTACTATACAGCAGAAGAATCCTAGGGTGGGTGCTTTGTTAGCCAGGAATCCCTATACTATTCTTGCTTCCTATTTACCAGGAACTCTTGATAGGATAGGGATATGGGAACTGCCACTGCTAAGTTGTCTTAATTTCACTGCTAGAGCTGCTTTTAAATTTTTGCACAAATTTAAAAAAAAAAATCATTCAAGGCCTGAAGATTACATAGAAACCCCAAAACAGTATACATTTTCTGAAAGCAAACACCCTAGAGAATAAAATAGTGGTTCCAGTTTTATATGAAACATGATATTGCCGCAAAGGTCTAGGAAACACAAAAATCGCACTAAAGTTAATTTTAGGGCACACAAACACAATAAATTACCAATTTTTTTGGTAAAAAGATGAGGTTGCATTGAGTAAATGGGTACCCAACATGTCAAACCTTAAATTTGTGTGTGCCTGTGAATAGGAGACAATCCTCATTACCCTATATTTTCTGTAGGCGACACTTTAAAAGTCCCTAATAGGTCATCAGGTTAGCATTATAGCGGAGGCCTGGTGCTAGAAATATTGCTCTCACTCTCAAGTGTGTTGCAATCAACATTTTCATGCATAGGCACCCCTGATGCTTGCATTTATGTTTTGTACTTGCTTATATGTGGGTTGGGGGATTATGTGCTTGGGTGTAACTTGAAATTTCTTACAAATTAAACCTTTTTTTTTTAACCCAAGTTTTTTTTTTTTTTTTTTTTTCTTTCGTCACATAGGGGACAAAAAGTTCCCTATGCAATGATTTTCTGCTGACAGGCTGTCTTTAATGAGACATCCAGTGTCTCCTCTGGATGGCTCCTCTGTGTTCCATTGAATGTAATGTCATGCAGATCACATTGCAATACATTCTTTTCTAGCCGTACTTGCCGGGGAAACTGACATGGAGACCTGAAAGTGATGTTAAACACGTCGCTTTCTAGGTCAGTAACAGGAAAGGGAGGAGAGCGGACATGTCTGCTCTCATCCCTCCCTTGCACCCGCCATGTTGTTACCAGGCCACAGATGGGCAAGCAGCCCGAATGCTTCCAAACAAAAGCAAAACAGGGTGCTCTCTCTTCGTGCATTACCGTGGTGAAACACAAATTTATTTAAAAGCATAAAAATGCATATTCTTAGCTCTGAAGAAGGGAGTACGTCTTCTGGAACGCGTTAGCCTACCTCACCAAGGGTCTACCGTCAGTTTGGACTGTCATTACGGACTCGTCTTCTTCTCCTCTGTTTTTATCCCTCTTTGGTTTGTGAGTATGCATTTTTATGCTTTTAAATAAATTTGTGTTTCACCATGGTAATGCACGAAGAGAGTGCGCCCTGTTTTGCTTTTTTTCACCAGTATCAAGATTTCCTGATCTTCTAAGGGGTACACCTCAACGAATGACAGTTACAGTAATCCTAGTCTGCATGAAGATTTGAGCGCTGGTTTCATTTGTCTATTTAGCCCGAATGCTTCCACCTGACAGGCAGGAGTCTGCTTGTCTGATTTACACATAATCCCAGAGGCTGCAGTCATTGGGAATGTGTGTAAAACCCCCTGCGGTCAGGTCAGTATGACATATGTACCTGGCAGTGAAAGGATTTAAAAGTCCATGTGCTGTTGTTACCAGCATAAATGTGCATATCTGGTGTCTTGCTGAAGGTCAGGGACTTGCCAAGTAGTGCAGGATAAGGATAATGCCTTTCATGCAGGTGTGAACATATCCTGATGTAAATTATTATTATTATTATTTTTTTTTTTTTAAATAGGTTTATTCAGGTACACACATTAGTCTTGGTTAGATGCATGTGCTGGTTCAGTACCTCTTCTCATCAGAGGGGGAAATTATAACTGCTTAGTCTTTAGTCTTCGGCTCTGTGAGAGGTTCTCTCCTGTACCTTTTTTGGCTCTAGATCTACATATGTATGCCTTTTTTGTTTTGTTTTTTAGGCTTATCTACCAATTATGAAAGCAAGATGGTGGTGTTGCCCAAAGCAATCAACCATATATACATTTTTTTTTGGTGCCCAGCACTTAATGATTATGCCAACTGCTAATCGCAAACTCTCCCTTCTTCATACATGCTAAATAATCCTGGAGCAATATCTTTCAAAAGCAAAACATGAATCCTTGACGGGAGTGATCTGTAGCAACTCCAAGTCATTGATCTCCTCTGTGTGATATCTATTAGATGGTGCCAGTAGCAACACTTGTGAACTATGTCATCCCTGTTCCTTTTTCCCTTTGCAAGGTTGATTTACTGACATTTTCGACCTTTTTAACTTGAAAGGTCGATTTACTGTTGAAAGATCATAAACCATGTCTTGTCTTTAATTCCTTTGGTCGATTATACATTCCCCAGAGGAAGAGGGAAAATTCACATGGTGTAGAACATTTTTAGTATTGAAAGCATATAAAATCTTTTACAGTATAAGTGTACCAACCAGCACCAACTTAAGAGACCAAGTGACTACCTCTTTGCTGTGAGACAATGTCACTAACTCCATCCCATGCATTTTGTCACAGAAGATTTCTTTGGAGATCTCCTGAGGAAGTCTCATGCCGAGAAATGCACAAGATGGGGCAGCACCAACAGACAATTTCCTGGTCTTGGCAAGAGAGTATCTCAGTACATGACAATGTCACTAGCCCCTCCTTACATGTTTCGTCACATAGGATTCACTCAGGGCTGCTCCTGAGAAAGTCCCATATCAGGAAATTTGTTAGTGGGGTTAGAGACAATGTACTGAGAAGTACACGCTTGCTCTCATAAGACTAAACTCTTTTGTATGATGGTGCTGATTGGAGCACTTCATTGTGTGTGTGTGTGTTTTCTTTTTTTTTTTCTTTTGATATTAAATAAAGAATACCGTGTGGATTTTCACTCCTTATGGTGCTGATGTGATGAATGTATGGACAATTGAGGACAAAACCATCTATGGTTTATGATCTTTCAACATTGATGGTACAATGTGAGAAATCACAAACTGACCTTTTCAGATAAGAAGGTCAAAGCTGTCTAGGAGTCAACCATACTAAGGGGGGAGGGGTGACTTTATTCACCATTTGATGGATATAACACAGAGTAGATTAATGATTTATGGCTGCTAGGGGTTACCGCAAGGATTGCACAATTTACAGAGTTGGTGGTGACTAGTAGTATAAGTGCTGGGCACCAAATAACTACAGTGTGTAAATTATTTTTATTATTATGTTTAAATATTTTTATTATTGGATATTAAGCATAACCGCTAAGGGCACAGTGGAGTTTTAGAAGTATTGAATCAACCATATATTTAATTTCCTTAGCAGCACTTGAAAAAGTGTCAGCTGTAATCTCATTTGTGCTTGTCCCCTCTATTCATCTTTTCAGCTTTCTTCTCCTGCGTTATGTTCCACTCAATAAATTGTGACGTAGCAGATAAGTGATCAAAAAATTATGTTTTATTTCAGGCATTCCAGAAGATGGACACAAAGAAAAAAGAAGAGCAGCTTAAACTTCTCAAAGAGAAATATGGAATCAACACTGACCCACCCAAATAATCTCCCCTTATTTCACTGGTTTTTACTTTGTTTTTGTTTTTTTTTCCATAATTTTGCTGGTTCCTAAATACAAGGACTTTGATTGTGGAAGGGATATATGGACTAATTTTATCTTCATGCAGCTCCCATGGAGGAGTGAATATGATGAAACTGATCTGTTACCAGACACTGCTTGTGTCTTTACTTTGAGGTCAGGCTTCCACATACCTAAATTTCATTTTTCATGTTGGACAGCTGACGTTTTTGTATTTCTGGTGAGATTTGTCTGGGGCCTGTGTTGCAGACATTAAAAAGCCAAATCAAATGTGGTTGCCCTTCTTCCCTGTGAAAATGGGACCCTTCTGTAATGGCTCTGCAAACTGACAGATGTGAGAGCTCAGGTGCTGTATTCTAAACTGGAGTCAATGAGAGATGGAAGAAATCGGGTATATTCAATGAAAACTGTATTATCTGGTTTGGAGAAATGTAAGCTTTAAAATTCAATTGTAATTTAAAAAACAAAATGACGTAAATGCAGCATGAAAACAGTAGAGGCTCAATTCACAATTAGGAGTGATCGTATTGGACTCCAATGAAAATTGTCACTTTTTTTGAAAATTTTGAATCCTTACTCATGTGTGTTAGCTTGTGAATTGAACATCCATCCCCCCAAAATATGCTTGGCAAACACCAGAATTCTCAGCCTGGAGGCTGTTCTCTGAAGTGCTCCTCGACAATCCACCCCTGCTCCCTTCATATGGAAAAGCTCCCGGTTCCCTGCTGACTGTGCTACTGTGACTCCATTTTCATGCAGCCTGAGTTTTAGTTTTTTTTTTTTCACTTTTTTGATCAGCATACATAAAGTGAGTTTTCCCAGAAATACAGAACACCAGTATCATCCTGTTAGTGAATGAATTAAAGGCACTTATATTTTGATTCTATAGAGTAGTGTCTTCCAAGATGATGAAAAAATTCGACAAAGGTCTTTCTAGGTTTTCATTCACCAAAATGTAATGTATCTATGTCATTGTAATTAAACCTGTTCCACAGTAAGGGTGTTTTCTGGTTTTTGTTTTTGTTTTAATCTTTCTTTAACCACTTGCCTACCAGGCACTTATACCCCCTTCCTTACCAGGCCAATTTTCAGCTTTCAGTGCTGCCGCACTTTGACAATTGCGCGGTCATGCAACATTGTACCTATATGAAATTTTGATCATTTTTTTCTCACAAATAGAGCTTTCTTTTGGTGGTATTTAATCGCCACTGGGCGCTTTACTTTTTGCGCTATAAATAAAAAAAGTGCAAAAAATTTGAAAAAAGTTTATTTCTTTTATAAAATTTTTCAAACAGGTATTTTTTCTCCTTCACTGATGTGCGTTGATGAGGCGGCACTGATGGGTGGCACTGATGGGCACTGATAGGCAGCACTAAAGGGCACTGATAGGCAGTACTAATGAGGTGGCACGGATAAGCGGCACTGATAGACAGCACTAATTAGGGGTCACGGATAGGCGGCACTAATATGCAGCACTGATAGGCGGCACTGATAGGTGACACTGATGATGGGTACTGATAGACGGCACTGCCTGGCATCACTGCTGGGCACTGACTGGTGGCACTGATTGGCACAACCCCTGGGCACTGACTGGTGGCACTGACTGGCAGCACTGGTGGGTGGCACTGGTGGGCAGCACTGGTGGGTGGGCACAGGTGGGTGGCACTGCTGGGCACATGTAGGTGACACTTCTGGGCACAGGAAGGTGGCACTGCAGAGTGGCACAGGTGGGTGCACTGCTGGGCACAGGTGGGTGCACTGATGGACACTGGTGGGCGGAGCTAGTGGGCGCACTGCTGGGCACCGATCATCAGGGCACTGATCATCAGTGCCCTGATGATCGGTGCCGATCCCCGCTCTGACAACTGCCGGTTCTCGGCAGTACTTTCCTCACGATCTGACAGCGTGAGTAAAGTGCAGCCGAGAACCGTCACTTGCATTTCCTTCTGATCAGCATGTCATTGGACACCGCTGATCAGGTGGTAAAAGGCCGCTGTGATTGGCCTTTTACCACATCGCGTGATCAGCTGTGTCCGTAGGACACAGCGATCACGGAGATCGCCGGGTGCGCGCCCCCTGGGGCGCGCAGGAGAGCGCGTTCTGGGAGGACGTCATATGACGTCCACTCAGAACTGGCCGGCCGCAGTGAAGCCGTCATTCGGCTATCTGCGGTCGGCAGCTGGTTAAGGTAGGACAAATACTAGGAGCCAAATGCCATAATGGCAGATTTGGCTCTAAATGGAATGTATAGTGATTTTGCAAATTTTTTATTTACAAGGGGCAACTGAAAAGTTCTCAGCCTACCCATGAAGCATTTGTCTTAGTCCAATTTTATTTTTGCTACTCGTAGTACATATCTTGGCAAGTTTCCATACCAAATTTCTCACAAATAGCTTTTTCTTTGTTTCGGTTATTGAAGACTGAAGCGCAGAAGGTCATCATTGTCTGAAAGATGGAGAGAGTGAGCAAACGTGCTGTTATCCAATACCTGCTGTCTGTCGTGTTTGTTTTCAGCAGTCATCATTCTCGGGACCCACTGATTTGATACCTTGTGCATGTCCAGCACTACTGTTAAAATGTGTCCTTGTGCATGTCCAGCACTACTGTTAAAATGTGTCCAGCACGTTCCTGGGATATGCCCACTTTCTCTGCGATGAAACGTTCTGTCCACACGCCTGTCTGCTATTACGAGATCCTGGATTGCTGTGAGGGGCAGTTGCTGGTCTTCCACTGTGAGGGACATCTTGGACAGAGTAGTTCCCTCTCTTGAATTCTGCCACCCACTTTTTAACGGTGGAATAGGAAGGGGCATCCTCCCCTAATTTTCCATCATGTCCTTGTGGATGTCCTGTCCACTCATTCCATTTTTCAGCAGGTATTGGATAACAGCACATTTGTGCACTTTCTCCATCTTTCAGACAATGTGACCTTCTGCTCTTCAGTCTTCAATAACTGAAACAAAGAAAAAGCTATTTGTGACAAATTTGGTATGGAACCTCACAAAGATATGTACTACGAGTAGCAAAAATAAAATTAGACAAAAATAAGACAATGGGTAGGCTGAGAAATTTTCAGTCGCCCCTCGTATGTATTATGTTCAATGTAGTTTCTGAAAGCTTGTTTATGCAGACTAAGGACTTAATACATATTCCCTATGAAAGGTGTTCATTAACCCTTTGTCTACCAAGGTATGACAGCAAAGGACTTTCAGATAAAAGTAATATAGGCAGTTCTTATGGGGCTCTGATGGTGTGACCATCCCCCTTCAACCTACAACTTCCCACCCAGAGACTATATTTGTATGCCCCCAAAGAGGGATAAAAAAACAGCTCACATCCTCTGCAGAGCATTTCATGCAGTACATCTTCTCCACCACAAGATGTCTTCAGTCCTTGTGTAGTCCTTCATGACTGTGATTCAAATGTCATCAAATGACTTGGCTGGAAGACGTATGGAAAAGGTATACAAAAACACCTTACATGTGTGGAGGAGTAGTTGTTCCTGGATAAAAAGTAATTAAAAAAAAAAAAAAAAAAAAATGTATTCAATCAACCAGTTAGGTTCACGTAGTTATTCTTGCAAGTTTAAGCCTGTTTTCTCCATTTGATTTATTTGTTAACGGATGAAAGCTTTTGTAGAATATATTAAATCATGTGCCACTCCGCTGAGGGCTGAAAAGGTATAGTGTAATTGTTCAATGACCACTTGGTGTCCCTGTTTTTTGGTGAATGAATTGCATGCAGTATGTCTGAAATCTAAACCTCTTCTTTCAGTGGAATTATAGATGATCTCTTCCCTTTTATTGCAATTCTGTCACTCTTAAGAGTCAGAGGTTTTGTAATTGTGCCAGAAAATGCTCTTCTGGCCTGGGCCTGTAATATTATTATTATTATTATTATTATACAGTATTTATATAGCGCCAACAGTTTGCTCAGCGCTGTACATTACAATGGGGGACAATACATGAGACAGTACAATAACAATACAGTGCGAGGGGTTTGAGGACCCTGCTCCTTGAAGCTTACAACCTAATATGAAGTCACTACAAGAGGTCAACAGCACAAAGATGCAGGGGGAGAATGTGAACAGAAGCATTTTATTTTGGCCAGTTCAGCTCCAGAATAACTTTTTAAAATTGTTTGCATACATATAAAAATCTCAATTTTTGGCAATAAAATGACTTCAAACCCCAGAACATTATATATTTTCTGAAAGCAGAGGCCCTGTAGAATTGGTGATGGTTGCAAATTTTTGTCACATGATATTTGCTCAAGTGTTTAAATGCAAATTTTCAGGAAAAAATATAATAAAATTTACCTTAGTGCAAAAACATGCATAGTACGTCCAAAGAGCTAAACAGGTTAAAAAAAAAGACGTTGTTTGTGGTACGCAGTGCTTTAGCAAACCTGCTTTAGCTCCCAGAAATGCATAATCTTGTGTATATATATATATATATATATATATATATATATATATATATATATATATATATATATATATATATACATGATTTTAAGCACCCGTGCCGCCGTGTAGCAGTATATCTGCTATACGGTGGCGGGTAAGGGGTTCAGAAGGATAGCGACTCTGTAGACATTGCTTGTTGGAAATGCAGCAGGACAAAAGTGCATAGTTTGGAAACGGCCAACTATCTTTGGTTAGTACTTGTGTTTGAATTTAGGTAAATTTTTTTTTTAAATGTCTGGATTAGTTCAGTGCAGTACATGTTTGGCATTTGTTTTTCATGGTGCTTTTTGAAATCTGGGATACTGTCCTATTTGTATGCAGATTTCTAGTCTACATGATGACATTGCTTGTCTAAATTCACTGGTTAGTGCCCTGCAGTCTGAGATCAGGAGGCTGTCTAAGCCAATTTGTTCTGTTGAGTTGCCTTACAAAAAGCCACCTCTTCCTCAAAGACTGCACAGGAGAAGGGCAGTGTGGACAATTGTTGGATCAGGAAGAGTGAGGCCTGTGGACAATAAACATGTAGCTTTTGGTGTGACAGTGCATAACTCCTATAGTGTTTTTTCTGGGCTAGAAGCAAACACAAAGGTTGAAAACGTAGCTGATTGTGAAATTTTTGCCAAAAGTAACTGTTCTATCTGAGGTTCCATTCCAGGCACGTGTTGTGGATAAGGCTCCTAAAAGAGAAGTCCTCTTGTTGGTGATTCATTTTGTAAGAGGTGTTTCTTAGGAAATCATGTGGAAGTGTCAAAGGAAGTTAGATGTTTACCTGGTGCTACTGTTACGAGAGATAAAAGGCGTACTTTAAAAATTGTCAAAAAAGCTAGTGAAGAGTGCAATGGTGACGTTGTCATGCACCTTGGCGCAAATGATTTGTCCCAGAATGATGTGTGTTCTGTCACACCCTCACACAAGGGTGCTGAGCTTCTTCGTATGGAATTTAGGAGTTTTTTTGGACATGCATTTAAACTGAGAAGTGGGGGCAGAGATGTATTTGTTGAGGAGCAATTCTGTCCCCAGCAGGTTGAAACAAATGTGAGGGTTTGTGTTGCTAAGGGCTGGACTGATGGGGTCACTTCAGTTAATGTTCCTAGTGGTAAAAATGAAGCTGTAGATAGCAGTGTTTGTCATATAATGTGCACTAATGCTAGTTGTTTAGGCAACCAGCTTTGTGAGCTGACAGCTCTTATGTCTAGGGACAACTTGAACCTTGTTGCAATTACAGAGACGTGGTTCAAGGATTCAGATGACTGGGATGTAACTACCAGGGTATACACTATACAGAAAACACAGAGTAGGGAAGAGGGGAGGTGGAGTTACCATATACAGTGGGGCAAAAAAGTATTTAGTCAGCCACCAATTGTGCAAGTTTTCCCACTTAAAAAGATGAGAGAGGCTTGTAATTGGCATCATAGGTAGACCTCAACTATGAGAGACAAAATGAGAAAAAAAAAATCCAGACAATCACATTGGCTGATTTGGAAAGAATTATTTGCAAATTATGGTGGAAAATAAGTATTTGGTCAATATCAAAAGTTCATCTCAATACTTTGTTATATATCCTTTGTTGGCAATGACAGAGGTCAAACGTTTCCTGTAAGTCTTCACAAGGTTGGCACACACTGTTGCTGGTATGTTGGCCCATTCCTCCATGCAGATCTCCTCTAGAGCAGTGATGTTTTGGGGCTGTTGCTGGGCAACACGGACTTTCAACTCCCTCCAAAGGTTTTCTATGGGGTTGAGATCTGGAGACTGGCCAGGCCACTCCAGGAGCTTGAAATGCTTCTTACAAAGCCACTTCTTCGTTGCCCGGGCGGTATGTTTGGGATCATAGTCATGTTGGAAGACCCAGCCACGTTTCATCTTCAATGCCCTTGCTGATGGAAGGAGGTTTGCACTCAAAATCTCATGATACATGGCCCCATTTATTCTGTCCTGTACATGGATCAGTCGTCCTGGTCCCTTTGCGGAGAAACAGCCCCAAAGCATGATGTTGCCACCCCCATGCTTCACAGTAGGTATGGTGTTCTTTGGATTCAACTTAGCATTCTCTCTCCTCCAAACAGTTCTATTTTGGTTTCATCTGACCATATGACATTCTCCCAATCCTCTTCTGGATCATCCAAATGCTCTCTAGCAAACTTCAGACGGGCCCGGACATGTACTGGCTTAAGCAGGGGGACACGTCTGGCACTGCAGGATCTGAGTCCCTGGTAGCGTAGTGTGTTACTGATGGTAGCCTTTGTTACATTGGTCCCAGCTCTCTGCAGGTCATTCACTAGGTCCCCCCTTGTGGTCCTGCGATTTTTGCTCACCGTTCCTGTGATCATTTTGACCCCACGGGGTGAGATCTTGCGTGGAGCCCCAGATCGAGGGAGATTACCAGTGGTCTTGTATGTCTTCCATTTTCTAATTATTGCTCCCACAGTTGATTTGTTTACACCAAGCTGCTTGCCTATTGCAGATTCAGTCTTCCCAGCCTGGTGCAGGTCTACAATTTTGTTTCTGGTGTCCCTCGACAGCTCTTTGGTCTTCACCATAGTGGAGTGTGACTGAGGTTGTGGACAGGTGTCTTTTATACTGATAACAAGTTCAAACAGGTGCCATTGATACAGGTAATGAGTGCAGGACAGAGGAGCCTCTTAAAGAAGAAGGTACAGGTCTGTGAGAGTCAGAAATCTTGCTTGTTTGTAGGTCACCAAATACTTATTTTCCACCATAATTTGCAAATAAATTCTTTCCAAATCAGCCAATGTGATTGTCTGGATTTTTTTTCTCATTTTGTCTCTCATAGTTGAGGTCTACCTATGATGCCAATTACAGGCCTCTCTCATCTTTTTAAGTGGGAGAACTTGCACAATTGGTGGCTGACTAAATACTTTTTTGCCCCACTGTACAGATCGGTCCATATATATTTGGACACAGGCACAATTTTTATTCTTTTGGCTCTGTATGTCACTAGAAAAAATTAAAACGAAACAATCCAAATGAATTTGAAGTGCTGACTTTCAGCTTTAATTCAAGGTGTTGAACATAAATATCAAGTACAAATTTTAGGAACTGCAACCATTTTATACACAGTCCCTCCATTTTCAGGGGCTCAAAATGTAATTGGACAAATGAATATAATCATAAATAACATGTTCATTTTTAATATTTTGTTGAGAATCCATTACTGGCAATGACTATCTGAACTCGAACCCATGGACATGACCAAAGACTGGGTTTCCTCCTTTCTGACGGTTTGCCAGGTTCTAACTGCAGCTGTCTTCAGTTCTTTGTTTGTGGGTCTTTCTGCCTTTTATTTTTGCCTTCAGCTAGTGAAATGCATGCTCAATTGGGTTGAAATCAGGTGATTGACTCGGCCACTGCAGAATATTCTATTTCTTTTCCTTCAAAAGCTCCTGGGTTGGTTTTGCAGTGTGTTTTGGATCATTGTCCATCTGTACTGTGAAGTGCCGTCCAATCAACTTTGCTGCATTTGGCTGAATCTGGGCTGACCATATAAACTGCAAAATTCAGCCGGCTGCTTCTGTCTTCTGTCATCAATAAACAATGACCCAGTGCCACTGGAAGCCATGCATGCCCATGCCATCTGTCAGGAAACTAGTGCAGTTAATGCTAATTATTCTTCAGCTAATGCTAATTCCAGTGCAGCTAATGCTCGTTCACATGTACCAGCATATAGACAAGCCCAGGCTAATATCCAGCGTGCACTGACACATAAGCGATCCCACATTGGTGCCAAGCTGCCTATTTAAAGGAGACTCAGCTGTGTACTAATTGCTGGATGTTCTTCAGCGTCCTGTGACTCGTGTTCCTGCTTGTACTGGCTGATCTTCCGTTGCTGATGCGGATTGCTCTATTTATTTTGGATTCTGACCTTGGCTTACCAATGACTATTCCCTGCCTGATCTCCTGGTGCTGACCGCAGCTTGCTACAGGGACCTCTCTCTGCTTGCTAACCTGGTACTGACCCCGGCCTGCCTCCTGAGTATGCTGCTGTCTTACAGTGTATGACCCTGGCTCATCTTGACTACATCCATGACCGTGGCAATCCCCTGCTATCAAGCTATCTGCATCTGTGCTTCTTTGAGCCTTGTACCTCTTTCACCACATTCAGGGGTGCTCGAACCAGAGCTGCAAGAGAAGCCCTCTCGTCAACTTGGCCTTCAACCAAGGTACGTGACACCATCACACTGCCTAGACCATGTTTTACAGATGTGCTTTGGATCATGAGCTGTTCCAAGCCTTCTTGACACTTTTTTTTTTTTCTTCCCTTCATTCTGGTACAGATTAATCTGAGTTTCAGCCATCCAAAGAATGCTTTTCCAGAACTGTTCTGGCTTTTTTAGATTTTTTTTTTACAAAGTCTAATCTGGCTTTTCTATTCTTCAGGCTTATGAATGGTTTGCACTTTGTGGTGAATCCTTTGTATTTGCTCTTGTGATGTCTTCTCTTGATTATAGACTTTGACAATGATACGCCCACCTTCTGGAGAGTATCCTTCACTTGTCTGGATGTTGTGAATGGATTTTTATTTACCATAGAGAGGATCCTGCGATCATCCACCACTGTTGTCTTCTGTGAACATCCATGCCTTTTTTATGTTGCTGAGATCACCAGTGCGTTCTTTCCTCAGAACGTACCAGACTGTTGATTTGGCCACTCCTAAGGTTGCTGCTATCTCTCTGATGGATCTGTTTAGTTTTTGAAGTCTTACGATGGTCTGTTTCAGTTGCATAGACAGCTCCTTTGAACGCTTGATGTAGGTTCTCTAGCAATAGATTCCAAATGTAAATACCACACTTAGAATCAACTGCAGACCTTTTACCTGCTTAATTGATGAAGAAATAAAGGAGTAGCCCAGACCTGGCCATGAAACAGCTTTTGATTCAATTGTTCAACTACTTTTAGTCCTTTGCAAAAGGTGGGATGGCTACTCTTAAGAGCTGTAATTCCTAAACCCTTCCTCCAATGTAGATGTACATACCCTCAAATTAAACCAGAGAGTGTGCACTTTCAGCCCATATCCATTATATAACTATAGCTTGAATATGTTTTGGTCAATACCTGAAAAAAAAACTAAAATTGTGCCTGTGTCTAAATATATATGGATCTAATTGTATGTCAAAAATAGCATAAGCCTAAAATTTAAAAAACAAATGAAATACTTGAAACACTTTGGGTCTGCCTTCCAACCAGGGTGGGATCTTCCTTTAAAATTGGTGTAATATACAGACCCCCAGGACAGACTGAGGATTATGTTAATTAGTTGATGAGATAACTCAAATGGCAATGAAGGGGGAGGTTTTGATTATGGGTGCCTTCAACATGCCTGACATTACCTGGAATTCTCAAACTGCTATTACAAGCAGGAGCAGTGATGTAATGTAAGCACTGCATGGGCTTTCTCTAAAACAATTAGTAAAAAGTCCAACCCGAGGCGATAATTTTCAGACCTGGTACCATGTAAATGGGGATCGACTGTCTAATGTTGAGGTGGGAGAAAATTTGGGTTCTAGGGATCACCAATGTCTTTGGTTTGATAAAATAAGAACTGAAAAATCATACAAAAGCAAAAGTTTTAGATTTCAAAAAGCCTAATTTTGCACGGTTACGTTTTTTGGAGTCACAGGTGCAAAACACACTGTAAATGTAGCAAAAAAAAAACAAACATGCATTTTACCACCTTTTTGTACAACAGCACCGTGTGAAAGCAGCCTAATGCTGAAGTCCGTGCTATGTAGAAGGCATATCTTTATATAGAGTACTGATCGACTATAGAGCAGTAATGTGGATCTGTTGGTCATAGGGCAGTGGTCGTTGGTAGTAGAGGGATGCTGGGGATGCCTATTAACTATTACCATTTCAGTCTTTGCAGATGACACCAAGCTGTGCAGTGGAGTAACGTCCTTACAGGATGTATTCAACTTACAAGCCGACCTCAATGCTCTGTTTAATTGGGCAACTATGTGGCAAATGAGGTTTAATGTTGATAAATGTAAGGTTCTGCACTTGGGGTCTAAGAATATGCATGCATCATACATACTAGGGGGGTACAACTGAGGGAATCAATGGTGGAGAAGGATCTGGGAGTTCTGGTAGATCACAAGCTTAATAATGGTATGCAATGCCAAGCTGCGGTTTCTAAAGCGAGCAAAATCCTCTCTTGTATTAAAAGAGGTATAGACTCCAGAGAGAGAGATATCATATTACCCCGTACAAATCATTAGTAAGACCTCATGTGGAATATGCAGTTCAGTTTGGGGCACCAATTCACAAAAAGAACATTGGGGAACTGGAGCAAGTACAGAAAAGGGCAACCAAACTGATAAGAGGCATGGAGGAGATCAGCTATGAGGAAAGATTAGGGGAACTGAATGTATTCTCTCTTGAGAAGAGGAGATTAAGGGGGGATATGATCAACATGTATAAATACATCAGTGGTTCATATAGTGAACTTGGTGTAGAGCTATTCACCCTGAGGTCATCACAGAGGACAAGGGGCACTCTTTACGTCTGGAGGAAAAGAAATTTAATCTCCAAACACGGAAAGGTTTCTTCACAGTAAGAGCTGTGAAAATGTGGAATAGACTCCCTCAAGAGTTGGTTCTGGCCAGCTCAGTAGATTGCTTTAAAAAAAAGGCCTGGATTATTTCTTAGATACACAGAATATAACTGGATACTAACATTTATAGGTAAAGTTGATCCAGGGAATATCCAATTGCTTCTCGGGGAATCGGGAAGGAATTTTTTCCCCTGCAGGAGCAAATTGGATCATGCTTTGCTGGAGTTTTTTTTTTGCCTTCCTGTGGATCACCTGTGAGTGTAGGATTATAACTTCTTTTTTTTTTTAATAGTTGAACTGGATGGACTTTTGTCTTTTTTCGGCCAGACTAACTATGTAGCTATGCTGTGTTTGCAATAGCAGCCACTGTGGCAGGCATGTCTGGAGAGATGACAAGGCTACCCTGTTTGCAATAACACTGGCAGCAGTTAATGAAGGGATTCCCGACTGTTCCAGGCAAAAAATTCTGCATGGCTGAATCTATTGGGTGGGCAGTGCCCCCCCACCCACCTATAATTGTCTATACCTCCCTACACAGAACATAGTTGAAATCCAACCCCCTTATTTAATATTTTTATTCTAGCATGGCTTCCACATCCCAAAAGAAAAAAGAACCCAAAAAAAGAAATGTTGCAGATAAGGGAAGATTGTTCAAGGAAAATTGGACAGCTAACTACTTTTTTGTCATGGAAAATGCTAAGGCACTCTGCTTAATTTATAGGGAATTTATGGCAGTTTTCAAAGACTACAATTTGAAAAGGCATTATATGCAAAAACATGTTGACAAATTTGAGGCATATCAAGGAATGTGTCATAAGAACAAAATAGGTACATTATCTATATACGGGATTGTTAACTTGTGATCTGCCCAACTTTTTTTTGCCCATCAGCTCTCATTGTTACTGTTTTTTATGTGTGACCCAAAAAACGTCTTCCAATGTTGCCCAGGAAAGTCAAGAGGTTAGACACCCCTAATCTATACCCAAATATCACACTCCATACTTCTTGATAGAGGACTGCTTCCTGAGGGATGGGGATGGAGCAGTTACAGCATATTTTTTTGGCATACCAAACATGCCCCTGAAGCTGTTGATGGAGCTGGTGGCAGTGTGGCCTGAAAAGGACTAGAGGGTGGTGGCATGTGCATGTGTGATCTAAGTGTGGCCATGTGTCTTCAATTGGTTTCCTAGGTAAGGACTGCCAGCTTGGGCAAAGGAGTAAGTGGCAGCCGTGTAGAGACACCTCTGTCACCAGATCAGGAACTCATCTCATGACTATACAGGTGCATCTCAATAATTTAGAATGTCATAAAAAAAGTTCATTTATTTCAGTAATTCAATTCAAAAAGTGAAACTCGTATATTTTATAGATTCATTATACACAGAGTGATATATTTCATGCATTTCTTTCTTTTAATTTTTATGACTATGGCTTACAGCTAGTGAAAACCCACAATTCAGTATCTCAGAAAATTAGAATATTACATAAGACCAATATGCGGCCGCATGAGCGGCTCCTTCAGACATATGATGCCCAGCCATCCATCTGCTATAGGCAGGGAGGGAAGGGGTTAAATGAGGTGAAGCGTTACTTTGCAAAGAATTTGCCAATCACTTGCAGGAAATTTGAAAAAAAAAACCCAGCATGTTTTGCTTGCACATGATTGGATGATGGAAGTCATTCCCTGCATTTACTAAGCTCTGGAGGAGCTGCACTTGCAAAGTGCACAGTCTTTTTGCCTTTAGTAAATCCACCCCAGGGGGTACATTACAGAGAGGTACTGCAACTGCCCAATGCATTAATGCTCCGCATAATTAATCCAACTATTGGAGAGACCTTTGTGGGGTTTTTTTTTGTAGTTTAGGATAAAGTGGGGAAGAATTAGTCCCCTTGCTTTCACCCTGGCAATAGTTTTACCTAGCAGGAAAGAAAGGAAAATTTCCAACAGAGTTGTTTTTTTTTTTTTTATAGAGTAGACAGATGCTAAAATGCTTTTTGTTGCTGGATGTGACCCTGTAGTAGATTTTCCCTCACTTTTGTCATAAGAGATATTTTGGCAGGACTATTACTATTACCTTCCCTGTTTTAAAATGCATGTGTGTGAACTAGTAACTATCCCATCTTACCTGCCAAAAATGTGTCATTCTGCTAATGCTGAGCAACAAACACAAAAAGTCCTCCCCTGCAGTAGGACTGTTCCCATACACTACAAGGGATTTACTACAGGCAGTTAATGCCTGTTTAGTCTGGGGCAGAGGTATTAAATTAAAATTCAAGGAGGTCCGGTCACTAAAATGTTCTTCTGGCCGAGGTCCGAATAGTGTGCCCCCTTACATTAGGTGTCGCCATCAGAGTGCAACTTTACATCATGTATTCCCATCACATCAGGTGTGCCCATTAGAGTGCTCCTTTACATCAGTTGTCCCCATCACAATGCCACCTTACATAAGGTATTCCCGTCAGAGGGCCCCTTTACATTCAAAGTACCCCTTTCCATCATATTTCCCCATCAGAATGCCCCTTTCCATCACATGAGCCCATCAGAGTGCCCCTTTCCACAGTATGTACCCCTTTATGCCCCCTTAACATAAAATGTGCCCATCAGCCATGAGGGGCATATCCCCTTATGGCCTGTCGAACATTTGAGGGCGATTGCCCCCTTTATACAGGTCGTGGTGGTCTATGACACCAGACCTGACAAACAGTTTTACATTAGATTTATTTTTTCTGTTATCCTATTGTTGCAGGTCTTCCATCTACAGGTCCCTAAGGGACCCCTTTGGTCATCATCAACAGATAATTGTTTTGAAATATTGTATTTTGTGCATTGCCTGTTTCAACCTGAAAGGGCTGCAGTTTAAATATACACAGGGGAAATGGATGTATATTTTCCTGTACTGGTTCGTAACGTTTTCTTATGGAAAAAATTAATAAGCACTATTGAAAAGAATAAATGTGCCCATCAGGGTGCTCCTTAACATAAAATGTGCCCGTCAGAGTGGCCCTTAACATAAAATGTGCTCGTCAGAGTGCCCCTTAACATAGTGCCCGTCAGAGTGCCCCTTAACATAAAATGTGCCCGTCAGAGTGCCCCTTAACATAAAATGTGCCCGTCAGAGTGGCCCTTAACATAAAATGTGTTCATCAGAGTTTCCCTTAACATAAAATGTGCCCGTCAGAGTCCCCTTAACATAAAATGTGCCCGTCAGAGTGCCCCTTAACATAAAATGTGCCCGTCAGAGTGTCCCTTAACATAAAATGTGCCCGTCAGAGTCCCCTTAACATAAAATGTGCCCGTCAGAGTCCCCTTAACATAAAATGTGCCCGTCAGAGTGCCCCTTAACATAAAATGTGCCCGTCAGAGTGTCCCTTAACATAAAATGTGCCCGTCAGAGTGTCCCTTAACATAAAATGTGCCCGTCAGAGTCCCCTTAACATAAAATGTGCCCGTCAGAGTCCCCTTAACATAAAATGTGCCCGTCAGAGTGCCCCTTAACATAAAATGTGCCCGTCAGAGTGGCCCTTAACATAAAATGTGTTCATCAGAGTTTCCCTTAACATAAAATGTGCCCGTCAGAGTCCCCTTAACATAAAATGTGCTCATCAGAGTGCCCCCTAACATAAAATGTATCCATCAGAGTGCCCCTTAACATAAAATGTGCCCGTCAGAGTGCCCCTTAACATAAAATGTGCCCCCTAACATAAAATGTGCCCGTCAGAGTGCCCCTAACATAAAATGTATCCATCAGAGTGCCCCTTAACATACAATGTGCTCGTCAGAGTGCCCCTTAACATAAAATGTGCCCGTCAGAGTGCCCCTTAACATAAAATAAAGGGCATGCTGATGGGCACATTCTATGTTGCAGCCATCAGAGTGCACCTTAACATTCAATGTGCCCATCAGCATGCCCTTTAACATTCAATGTGCCCCTATAAGACCACACTACCTTGAGTGCAGACAGGAGCTGTGCCGGGATCCTTGCCTAAGGATCAGCTGTGTGCTTGTGTACAGGCAGGGAGCAGGAATCGGAGAGACGGGAGCTGCAAGGGGCGGGGTGCACGTGTAATGTCATCGATAGCCATGACGACCACCCTGCTGAGCAGCAGATCTGTCACTCCAGTCTGGCGGGCTACTGGTCCAGAAGGGAGGGCTCTGCAAGGAATGTTTTTGTTGCTCCGTCCAAACTTTTTTGAGGTGTGTTGCTACCATCAATTTTAAAATTACCTTATTTTTTTTCTTGAAATGGTGTATTTTCTCAGTTTAACTACTTCAGCCTTCCCAACAAGGCCATTTTTCGCTATTCAGCCGTGCGCTATTTCAACTGGTAATTGCGTGGTCACGCAACGCTGTACACAAACAAAATTTATATCCTTTTTTTCATACAAATAGCACTTTCTTTTGGTGGTATTTGATCACCACTGTTTTTTTTTTTTTTTTTATAAATGAAAAAAAAAAAATTCTACTTTCTGTTACAAAAAAATATCCAATAAACTCATATTTAGTCATCCGTATAGACCAAAATGTATTCTGCTATGTCTTTGGTAAGAAAAAAAAATACCAATATGTGTACATTAATTGGTTTATGTGAAAGTTAGCTACAAACTATAGTATACAGTCATGGCCAAAAATATTGGCACCCCTGCATTTCTGTCAGATAATGGACCACTTTGCCCAGAAAATTGTTGCAATTACAAATTTTTAGGCATTCTCATGTTTGTATTGGTATGACTCAAAAAGTGGAGAAACAAAAAGCCAAATCTGACTCATTCTACTCAAAACCCCAAAATAGGACTGGACAAAATTATTGGCACCTTCTCAAAATTGTACAAAATAATTGCATTCCAAGTTTGTGATGCTCCTATAATTTTTAATTAAACTCACCTGTATCAATTAACAGGTGCTGACAATATATAAATCACTCCGGCAACCAGTTAAATGGTGAAAAATTTACTCAGCCTTTCTGTTGTGTGTCTCTGTGTGCCACATAGAGCATGGAGAAGAGAAAGAGCAGCAAATAATTGTCTTGAGAAATGTGAGAACAAAAATTGTGGAAAAGCATGGACAATCTCAAGGTTCCACCTCAAGTCCATCTCTAGAGATCTTAATGTTCCTGTGTCCATTATGTGCAACATTGTCAAGAAGTTTACAGCCCATGGCACTGTAGCTAATCTTCCTGGACTGAGACTAAAGAGAAAAATGGATCAAAGACTGCAACAAAGGATTGTTCAAATGGTGGCTAAAGAACCTTGATCAACTTCCAGACAAATTCAAGCTGACCTTCAGGCACAGGGTATAACTGTGTCAGCTCACACTATACGTCACCATCTGAATGACAAGGGGCGCTATGGTAGGAGACCCAAAAGGACTCCACTGCTGACACAGAGACATAAAAAAGCCAGATTGGAGTTTGCCAAAACATACCTGAGGAAGCAAAATCCTTTTGGGAGAATGTGCTGTGGACAGACAAAACAAAATTACAGCTTTTTGGTAAAGCCCATCATTCTGCTGTTTTCAGAAAAAACAATGAGGCCTTTTAAGAACCTCCACCATGTTTGAATGTAGGGACTATATCCTTTTCTTTAAAGGGTTGCTTTGCTGCTTCAGGCACTGGATATCTTGACCATGTGCATGGCATTATGAAATCTGAAGACTACCAAAGAATACTGGGTCTCCATCAGAGGTCATGGGTCTTAAAGCAGGACAATGACCCAAAGCACACATTAAAAAGCACCCAGAAATGGTATCAGACAAAGCGCTGGAGAGTACTGAATTGGCCAACAATGAGTGCAGATCTCAATAATTTTGCCCATTCCTTTTTTGGAGTTTTGCATAGAATGTGTCAGATTTGTCTTTTTGTTTCTCCACTTTTTCTGTCATACCAAACACAAACAAAAGAAATAAACATGAGAATGCCTAAGAATTTTTAATTGCAACAATTTTCTGGGCAAAGTGGTGCATTATCTAACAGAAGTGCAGGGGTGCCAATATTTTTGACCATGATTGTATATCTTGGAATTTACACAGCTTTTATTTCATGACTGCCTGTTGCATTTCTTGAGGTGCTAAAAGGCCTGGAAAGTAGACACCCCAAGGAATTTGCTGTGAGGCATGTTGAGTCCATGTGAGATTTTATTTTTTTCCACAAATTTTTGGCCAATGACAAATGTTTTTCTTTACGCAAAGTTGTCACTTAAATTATATATTGCTTACACACGCCATGGGTATGTGTAGAATAACATACCAAAACACATTCTGCTACTTCTCCTGTGTATGGGGATACAGTCCTTTAGATTGTAAGCTCCACGAGCAGGGCTCTCACATTCCTTATGTACTGAAATGTATTGTAATTGTACTGTCTCCCTTATATTGTAAGCGCTGCGCAAACTGTTGGCGCCATATAAATCCTGTATAATAATAATAATACCACGTGTTAGCAACTTTTTGGCAGTCTAGCCACATACAGACCCCCAAAATCCAAGGACCACCTTCAGACTTTCAAAGGGCATATTCATAATTTCACTTCCTCACTATCTATCACAGTTTTGGAGGCCCTAAAATGCCAGGATAGTACAAACACCCCCCTCCCAAATGACCCCTCTTTGGAAAGTAGACACCCCGAGGAATTTGATAAGAGGCATGGTGATTTTCTTTTCAGATGTTGTTTTTTGTCACAGGGTTTTGAAAAAGAAAAAAAAACAAAAAGTAAATTTTCTGTTTCTTTCTTCATTTTCCAAAAACTTATGGCAACAAATGAGATCTGCAAAATTCTCACTATGCCTCTTAGCAAATACCTTGGAGTGTTTACTTTCCAAAAAGGGGTGATTTTGGGGGGTGTTTCTACTATTCTGGCATTTCAGGGCAACATTTGAAGCTTTTTGCCACACATCACCCATTCTTCTAACCACTTGAAGACACTGTTTGTTAATATGAAAAAAAAAGTTTTTTTTCTGCTAGACAATTACTTTGAACCCCCAAATAGTATACATTATTTTTAAAGCAGAGGCCCTAGAAAATAAAACAGTGGTTGTTGCAATTTGTATGTCACACAGTATTTGCGCAGTGATCTTTCACATGCAAATTAAATTTTAAAAAAATCACTTTTATGAATTTTAATGCACAAAAATACAATATATTGCCCAATTGTTTGATAAAGTGTAAAAGATGATGTTATGCTGAACAAATAGATACCACACATGACATTCTTTGTGAACGCCCGTGCAATGGCGACAAACTATGTACAATTTTAATATACATAGGTGACGCTTTAAAAGCCTTTACAGTTTACCGGGGGGAAGGGGGATGATTTATTATTATTATTATTATTATTATTATTATTTATTTTGCCTTTTTTCTTTTTACACTGTCCTTTTCTGTTTTTTTTTTTATCACTTTTATTGTTATCATAGGGAATGCAAATATCCCCTGTGATAGCAATAGACAGTGACAGGTACTCTTTTCTGAGAAATCTGGGTTCTATTAGAATTTAGATATCTCCTCTGCCCTTAAAGCATCTGATTATACCAAGATCCCCCCTGTGTTAGTATAGCCAGAGAGATGTACCAGTACATTGTTCTGCCTGTAGCTGCCGCCCATCTGCAGTCCAAGAACTGCAGGCGGTTGGCAAGTGGTTAAACATTTCACCTATTTTCTATTGTAAAAGATTATATGAGTTTATGAGATTTTCACTGCATTCTGTTTTTATGTAGATTTTACACAGCGTCCCAACTTTTTTTTTTTTTTTTTTTTAATTGGGGTTACATTATGTTCTTACATATACATTTGTACAGAATGACAACTGCTATCACTGGATGGTGTAAGAGGCAGAGACAGAGTTAGCCTTTAAGCTGGTGTTTGGATACATATTGCTTTTATCTGCATGCCTTGTAATATGTATACTGTAGATTATATAATAAATTGGCTGCCATGGCAACAGTCTCTTCTATTCCATCCAATTTCAATACACTCTAGGTGCCCACATGTCTCACCTGTAAGGACAAGTGGTAATACGTCTGCTGTCCTAAAAACTTCACCATACCGACAGGATCTGCTTCAATCATCTCACTAAGGCTAATTTCACACTGAGGAGTTATTGAGTTGTCTCTTTGTATGTCTTCACACTGGTCCATTGGGATTCCGTTGTGGTGTAAAAAATTCTTGCCGCATTTTTGGGGCATATGTGGTCAGTTAAAAAAACGCATCACAAATGCACCACCCCATGGAAATGCATTGAAAATGTGGCAAAAAAGCACCTGTGTTGTGTTTTTTGAGTCACAAGTCCTGTGAAAAACACACAGCATGCATCAAGAATAACATTTAAAAATCCTTCCTTTATCTTTAAGAAAGCAACCATTTGGTTCCAGTCAAATGACCCTGCCTAGGTTGAGTTGATGTCATCAGTCTGCTGCAGGTAGAATGAAAATTTCCTCAGACTCCTTCTCCCCCCCCCCCCCCCCAGTGATCAGACTACCACAATGTAGCAAGTCATAAGGTAAGAGGCTTTAGCAGGGGCTAATCTATGCCAGATATTCATTAACATAGCCAAAAGCTGCATAGGTACCAGGATTTACATAATTGTGTCACTCCTGAGCCAACATTTTAGTTTAGGAAGCAGAGGCTGACTGTGGCTTATGCCTGAATAAAAATGGCACCATCTTACTGGAAAGAAAAGCAGATTGTCAGGGGGGAATTCTGTGAGAGGTAATAAACATCTGGAAGAGTGACACTTGCATATTACTTAGCACTCATGTACTTAACATGAAAATTATACAGGTGAAACTCAAAAAATCAGAATATTGTGCAAAAGTTCATTTATTTCAGTAATGCAACTTAAAAGGTGAAACTAATATACGAGATAGACTCATTACATGCAAAGCAAGATAGTTCAAGCCGTGATTTGTCATAATTGTGATGATTATGGCTTACAGCTCATGAAAACCCCAAATCCACAATCTCAGAAAATTAGAATATTGTGAAAGGTGCAATATTCTCGGCTCAAAGTGTCCCACTCTAATCAGCTAATTAAGCCATAACACCTGCAAATGGTTCCTGAGCCTTTAAATGGTCTCTCAGTCTGGTTCAGTAGGAATCACAATCATGGGAAAGACTGCTGACCTGACAGTTGTGCAGAAAACCATCATAGACACCCTCCATAAGGAGGGAAAGCCTCAAAAGCTAATTGCAAAAGAAGTTGAATGTTCCCAAAGTGCTGTATCAAAGCACATTAATAGAAAGTTATGTGGAAGGGAAAAGTGTGGAAGATAAAGGTGTACAAGCAGTAGGGATGACCGCAGCCTGGAGAGAATTGTCGGGAAAAGGCCATTCAAAAGTGTTGGGGACTTTCACAAGGAGTGGACTGAGGCTGGAGTCAGTGCATCAAGAGCCAACACAGACAGATGGATCCTGGACATGGGCTTCAAAAGTCATATTCCTCTTGTCAAGCCGCTCCTGAACAACAAACAATGTCAGAAGCGTCTTACCTGGGCTAAAGAAAAACAGTCTGTTGCTCAGTGGTCCAAAGTCCTCTTTCCTGATGAGAGCAACTTTTGCATCTCATTTGGAAACCAAGGACCCAGAGTATGGATGGTGTGGCAAACACTGCAAGATGCTTGAAGTCCAGTGTGAAGTTTCCACAGTCTGTGTTGATTTGGGGAGCCATGTCATCTGCTGGTGTTGGTCCACTGTGCTTCATTAAGTCCAGGGTCAGCGCAGCCGTCTACCAGGAGATTTTGGAGCACTTCATGTTTCCTTCCGCAGATGAGCTTTATGGAGATGCTGACTTCATTTTCCAGCAGGACTTGGCACCTGCCCACACTGCCAAAAGCACCAAAACCTAGTTCAATGACCGTGGGATTACTGTGCTTGATTGGCCAGCTTGATTCGCCTGACCTGAACCCCATAGAGAATCTATGAGGCATTGCCAAGAGAAAGATGAGAGACATGAGACCGAACAATGCAGAAGAGCTGAAGGCCGCTATTGAAGCATCCTGGTCTTCCATAACACCTCAGCAGTGCCACAGGCTGATAGCTTCCATGCCACGCCGCATTCAGGCAGTAATTGCTGCAAAAGGGGCCCAAACCAAGTACTGAGTACATATGCATGCTTATACTTTTCAGAGGTCCGATATTGTTCTATGTACAATCCTTGTTTTATTGATTGCATGTAATATTCTAATTTTCTGAGATTGTGGATTTGGGGTTTTCATGAGCTGTAAACCATAATCATCACAATTATGACAAATCACGACTTGAACTATCTTGCTTTGCATGTAATGAGCCTATCTCATATATTAGTTTCACCTTTTAAGTTGCATTACTGAAATAAATGAACTTTTGCACGATATTCTAATTTTCCGAGTTTCACCGGTGTGTGATGCTTGCTCCACTTTCAACACTTTTTTTTAAATCTGTTTATTGAAAATATGTAACATGTTATATATAAAGAACAAACAATAAGAAGAAAAACAAGCAACAAACAATGGTTCACAAATATCATACCCTCTCAGGGGCGGAGCAATGCAAGGATATACATTGCGGTAAACTGTAGATGGGAGGGTTATATAGACAGTCGAGTAGAGTGGCCAAGGTGGTCATAGCCATAACCTGAAGAGTACATATAGCAGTAGGGAGAGTCCAGACACAACATGATTTGTGGGGTTTGGGATGCCCTCAGGACCAGAATGATACACAGGGACGCCTCAGAAATGTAATAAACTACTCAAGTTGCAGTCATGTCTGAAGCAGTGGAAGGTTCGGCTAGCCATTTGGACTATATTCTGTCATACCTTTTGGGACAGCCTCTGTGTGTATGCGTGTAGGTATCTTTAGATTTTTTCCACTTCATTGCTATGGCCTTCCTTGCGTAGAATAAAAGTAGGCTAATCAAAGCATGTTCAGCTATTGTAGGAAGATTACTAACCAAGCCTAATATACAGACTGCTATGTAGGGAAACCGAGGTCAGTTTATTGCACAGGGGTATCGCCTCTCTCCAGAAGTCAGTTATCGCCAGGCAGCACCAAAACACATGGGCGAAATCTCCTGGGACATCGCCAGCACTCTGGAAAGTGCGAGGGATTCATCTTATGATGTCTATAAGGAGTATAATACACACAATGTACTAATTTAACTGAATTAAATGGTCCCTTAGAGAAACCAAGGTGTGGAAAGGAAGGTCCCAGATGTCATCCCAATTCTCATTATCCAATTCCGGCACATCGGTACCACAAGCCCTCCAGAGTGGGTATAGAGACACCCAGTAGGTGGTAATATATATGGGAGGTAGGTTTTGCAGTGCAATCAGATCTTAGTACTTCCTCCAGGGTCAATCGGATGAGCAGTAGGGTAGATTGAGGGAACTGAGCGCGGAAGGCATGGGAGAGTTGCAGGTATCGAAATTGGTGGGATGCAGGAACATTATAGGTGGGAGAAAGGACAGACAGGGGGAATAGTGCAGAGCTGGTGACAATTTGGGAGATGATTTTAATATTGATTTTTGTCCAGGCATGGGGTTCAAGTAGTATGTAAAAATGGGGCAGGGAGCAATTGAGCCATAATGGAGCATTCGGGGAAACAGCTAGTTTTGGGTTCGCATGTTAGACCAGCTCGCCAGGCTCTCAAGGTGGTAACCATGGAGGGCATCAATGAGTAGGGGGGTTAGGCCCTCTATATAGAAGGAACTTTAGAGCCTCCAGGGAATGCACCACTGCAGCCTCGAGAAAAGTAGAGGGATTATTGAGATCAGGGTTTAGCCACCAGGCAGCTGTATTCAGTTGGGAGGCCGAGAAGTATTTGTTGCAGTCTGCGAAGGCTAGGCTGCCTTGAGCAGGGGATCGCATAATGGTAGAAATTTTGTATGTGGGAGTGTGGGGGCCCCAACTGAAGGAGGAGAACAGTTGATTAAGTCGAGTCAAAAAGGACTTGGGGATCCATTGTGGAGAATTCACAATGCTTCAGAAGGAGTTTCATTTTGATAAGGTTAATGCGCCCAGGGAGAGATAGAGGTAAGGACTCACATGCCTTCAGCTTCAGTTTTGAGATCTCGTACCACAGGAGTAAGATTCAAGGTAGAAAGTCTCCAAAACAAAATGGCAGTTGACTAGTGCAAAGCCGCCTGAAAGATGGTTAATTAAATCCTATGCGGAGTAATATATAACTACAGGAGTAAATGCAATAATGTATTTATTAGATCACATGGATTATGAAAAAGGTGGACATAGACATGGTGAACATGTTACAATCATATTAAAATCAAAGAATTAAAATAAAGAACCGTTCGGCGTCTTCAAAAATGGCTGTATGGGCAAAAATAATCGATATGAGGCAGTATAATTTTCCTTCTGTATTCATCTGATGTAAAGTTCCATACTGTATGGCCTAGCAAATTCGTTTTCTTCTTTAGCTGTTCCTTCATGAACATCACAATGTGTATGGATAGAATCCTAGGAATTAGATAATGGTTTATCATGAATTCAGAGGAATCAAAGGCTTATCATCTTTATATCAACCTAGTAGGATGCACATATTCAGATTAGTTAAATTATAGATATACTTCTCATTACCTTCTTAGTGAGTGCCATTTTCTTCTTTCAAGTATTACTTGGTTTACAATCCACACTCTAACATAGTGAGTCGGAGATATTATAAGGATACAGCTTTGTATCAATTAGTATGGCAATCTTCTCCTATTTACTTGAAACTCTCCACCCATTGTAATTGAATGTTTGGAGAGGCCGTGTTTGGAGCCTGGGGGTCAATGGGAAACAGTAGGGATTTTGTCCAATTGACCCTAAGACCAGTGACAGGGGCAAATGAGTGTAGAATCTGGAGGGCCCCAGTGAGTGACAGTCCAGCTTAATTTAAGAACAAAAGGAGGTCATCAGCGTACAGGGCTACCCTCTCCTCCAGCCAGCCAATGCAAAGGCTCTTGATGTTAGAGGAAGTGTGGAGAGCCTTAGCTATGGGTGCCATATCTATGGTAAAAAGAACTGGAGAGAGAGGGCAGCCCTACCGAGTGCCCCTGGACAGAGAGAATAGAGCCGATAGGCCGACATTCAACCAGACAGCAGCTGTGGGATTGGCATACAGTGTCTTAACCCATGCAATATATACCAAAGGGAAGCCCATCCTATGAAGTACCTCCCAAAGAAATTGCCATTCAATCATATCAAAGGCCTTCTCAAGATCTAGGGAGGCCACCACCCTGGAACCCATATTGATATGAGTGGCATAGATGTTCATGTACAGTCTACGTATATTAATGTCTGTGGCCCTGTGGGCCATGAATCCCATTTGGTCTGGCTCGATACTAGTAGGCAAGATCGGTTGTAGCCTCAAGGTGAGAAGTTTGGTTAGGATTTTAAAGTCAGTATTAAGCAGGGCAATGGGCCTATAGAAGGCACAGGAGGCAGGATCTTTAGGGGATTTATATAACACCACACCACATGGGCATGGTTCATAGAGGGGGGAAGCTTACCAGAGGATAAGCTTTGCGTGTAGAGGGAGGCTAACAGCAGGACGAGTATTTCACTATTATAGAATTCGCTGGGGAGGCCATCAGGGCCAGGGGCTTTCCCTGTAAGGAAGGAGTGATTTGTAGTAGAAACTTCCTCGGGAGTAATGAGCCTCACCAGTTTCCCGTTTTGCATCCAAAAGCCATCCCTATGCTAATTGATCCAACAGAGATGACAAGTCATGTGCCCGGAAAGTCCGGGGGTAGTGTGAAGGTATATAGGGTATTGTAAAACTGACGGAAGGTTTCTAGAATGTCCGACAGGGAGTGGCTGATCGTGTTAAGCTAGTATCGCTAAAAGCTGCCTTTTACAGTCGCCTTGTTAAATAAAATGTTGTTTGTTGTTGAGGAGCTCCAATCTAGTAATTTCCACTAACTGGAGGTGCAATTCCTTCTTGGCCATGGAGAGGAGGTCAAAGTTAGACTCAGAGTGATCTGCTGCATATTTTTCAGTGTGGTCCTTCACTGAGTCCTGTAAAGTGTGGGTAGTATTGGTTTGAGCTTTGCAGATTGCAGCAATAGAGGAGATATACTGATCCCGTGTATATGCCCTGAAGGCGTCCCATGTAACATCCAATGAGGATGACGCAGCATTATTTCCCCATAATTCCCCCAGCAGTGGTGGAATAGCATCTGCAACAGTTGGATCCATTAATCCTCTCCTGAAGTGTGTAAAGCAGTGCAGGGGGGATATATATCGTGGCGACAATATATCTGACCCCATAATGTAAGAACCGCTAAAACATGTTTACCCTGCGGTTCAGTATGAATGGTCTCAATCACACAAGGGAGGGATTTGCTGATCAGGATGGATACTCCTCTAGCAAAGATGGAATAGGTAGTATGGAAAGCTTTTTGTATAAATGGTTTTTAAGAGACAGGAGTTTGCTGCCCATGAGATGCATTTCTTGGAGAAGTACGATATGGGGAGAATGAGATTTCAAATATTGAAAGAGCAGAGCCCATTTGAATATGGAGTATAATCCACGGACATTCCACGAGAGGAGGCATCATTAGTCGTGGGCTTCATGTATACAGTGAGCTAGAAAGGTTTGCAGGAGGCTATGGAACCAGCAAGGGCATTTCAGGAGCATCCATCTCCGTCTCGACCAGGGATAATAGTGAACCAAAACATATAAAACAAGAGACAAGAACCCAGCTTAGACCAAGGTGCATACTTTGCCCTCATCCTGCATCTTCCCTCAAAACTGGGAAGGGCAGGTGGGGATTTTACCCTAAACAGTGACAGGAGCAGGCAGTAGCATAGTACTATGTCCAAATGTCATATAAAAAAAAGGAAAAACTTCACTCCCAGGGCAAGGGTCCAACAACGTGCACAAGGGGTGGGGGGAACTGTGTAGGGGAGAGAAAAAAAAGGGGGGGAAAATGCAGGTCCCTTTGGCGTAGACAACAATGATGGAGGGAGGGTATCAATTATGAAAAGGCCTGCAATAACTTCTTGGACATGGACTGGAGCTCTGGGTTGAAACAGGATGGTGTCGGTACTCAAAAGGAAGCTGGGAAGAGGGACCCTCAATCACCAAAAGGGCAAATATATATAAAGAGGAGAAGGGGGGTCCCTCACAAATCGCTACCACTTGAGAGGGGTAAAAATGTGGGAAGGGGGAAGGCACTTAGCTGGCATCAGTGGAACCAAAGAAGAAAGCAGTAACCGGCGGTGGAAGGTAAAATTGCCAGTCTTAGCAAGCATCCAACCAGTTGGCGGTGGCCTCAGGTGTGTCAAAGAAGTGGGCCCACTCCCCATCGGAGATTCTCAGCTTGCTGGGGTACAAAAGACCGAAGCAGATGCCTTTTTCTCTGAGTCGTCTGTGGATTTCCGTAAAGGATTTGCGGCATTATTGAACCTCCTGGGAGTAGTCTGGGAAAAACAGCAGCTTGGCATTCTCATAGAGTAGGTCAGGTGTGATGTGGGCCACCACCCACAATGAAGGTAAGTGGCATGCTGGTTAGGCCAAACAGGGATGTCATTAGTTGTTCGGCAAATTCAGTCAGTTTTGCCCTTTTGGCCTGCTCAGGAAGGCCCAGAATGCAGGTTTTGTTTCTCCTGAGCCAATTTGGCTCATTCCTGGAGCGCCTTGACCTGCATCTGTAGGACCCTCAGCTCCCTGGAGTCGGAGTCGACTGTATCTTCCACCACAGCGGCCCAATCCTCTACCTCAGAGACTCGGGACCCAAATCTGTCAAGGTCGTGACGAATAAGACTGATGCCTGTTGACAGGAAGTCTATCTTGGCTGTCAGGGTCTCCTTGCACGTGGTGATTGCTGCCAGGATGTCGGCGCTGGATGGAGAGGTCTCGTCTGTAGCCACCGGAGGTGTCTGTGTGCTGACTGACATAGTGCAAGGAGAAGACCTCGTGGCCAAAATGGCCGCTGATGAGGAAAAAGAGTGGGATGAGGTCGGCCCGGTGCGGGAGCCGTCAGGGGACCAAGGGGTGCAGGAGAGGCTGCTAGGATTAAAGACCCCAGTTATAAGTACTAAAAGCAGGTTGAAGAGGTTGGTAGTGTAGGTAGATAAAAGACAGGATCGGAGCTCCTGCATCACACAACTGGTCACGGTCACTTCCCGGCCACCCCCCCCCCACACTTTTAACACTTTACAGAATTACAGGTGTAGCACCCTCCTAGGTACAGTCCTGGCCAAAAATATTGGCACCCCTGCATTTTTGTCAGATAATGCACCACTTCGCCCAGAAAATTGTTGCAATTACAACTGTTTAGGCATTCTCATGTTTATTTAATTTGTTTGTATTGGTATGACACAAAACAGTGCACAAACAAAAAGCCAAATGTGACACATTCCACGCAAAACTCCAATAATGGACTGGGCAAAATTATTGGCACCCTTAATTTAATAATTGGTAGCACACCCTTTGTAAAAAGTAACTGAAATCAATTGCTTCCTGTAACCATCAATGAGTTTCTTGCACCTCTCTACTTGAATTTTGGACCACTCTTCTTTCGCCAACTGCTCCAGGTCTCTCTGATTGGAAGGATTCCTTTTCCCAACTGCTGTTTTGAGATCTTTCCACAAGTATTCTGTGGGATTGATATTTGGACTCTTTGCTAGCCAGTTCAGTACTCTCCAGTGCTTGGTCTGAAACCATTTCTGGGTGCTTTTTGACATGTGCTTTGGGTCATTGTCCTGCTGTAAGACCCATGACCTCTGACGGAGACCCACCTTTCTGACACTGGGCCTTACATTGCACCCCAGAATTCTTTAGTAGTCTTCTTATTTCATAATGTCATGCACATGGTCAAGATATCGAGTGCCTGAAGTAACAAAGCAACCCCAAAACATCAGTGAACCTCCACCATGTTTGACTGTAGGGACTTTCTTTTCTTTAAAAGCCTCATTGCTTTTTCTGAAAACAGCAGAATGATGGGCTTTACCAAAAAGCTGTAATTTTGTTTTGTCTGTCCACAGCACATTCTCCCAAAAGGATTTTGTCTTCCTCAGATAAAAGATAAGTTTTGTCAAACTCCAATCTGGCTTTTTTTTTTCTGTGTCATCAGTGGGGTCCTCCTGGGTCTCCTACCATAGTGCCCCTTTTCATTCAGATGGCGGTGTATAGTGTGAGCTGGCACAGTCGTATCCTGTGCCTGAAGGTCAGCTTGAATTTGTCTGGAAGTTGATCAAGGTTCTTTAGCCACCATTTGAACGATTCTTTATTGCAATCTTTGATCAGTTTTTCTCTTTCGTCCATGCCCAGGGAGATTAGTTACAGTACCATTGGATGCAAACAACTTGACAATGTTTCGCATAGTGGACACAGGAACATTAAGATCTCTGGCGATTAACTTGTAACCTTGAGATGGTCCATGCTTTTCCACAATTTTTGTTCTCAAATCCTCAGATAGATGCTGCTCTTTCTCTTCTCCATGCTTCATGTGGCACATAGAGACACACAGCAGAAAGGTTGAGTCAATTTATCACCATTTTACCTGGTTGCCAGTGTGATTTCTATATTGTCAGCACCCATTAATTGATACAGGTGAGTTTAATTACAAATTACAGGAGCATCACAAACTTGGAATTAAATTAATTCTTACAATTTTGAGAAGGTGCCAATAATTCTGTCCAGTCCATTTTCGGGGTTTTGCATGGAATGTGTCAGATTTGGCTTTTTGTTTCTACTTTTGTTTGTTTCATACAATACCAACAAAAGAAATAAACATGAGAATGCCTAAACATTTGTAATTGCGACAATTTTCTGGGCAAAGTGGTGCATTATCTGACAGACATGCAGGGGTGCCAATATTTTTGACCATGATTTTAGGTGCTAGGGACAGATAGAATTACTTGTGTTTTTGATAATTTTTTTGGTAAATTTAGTTGTCACTCTGTAGGCAGAGTGGCTGTAATTATTTGTTAGGAAAAAGCATAGGTAACACACTGTTCTGGGTGAGCTGTGATCATTTAGTTAGGTCTGCTCTGTGTGCTCAGATGCTGCTAGTCTGCCTAGCTTCCTCTGTATCCAGGAAACTTTAGAAGTTTCTGGATGATAGGTGTGGAGTTATGAAGATGGCAGCATAAATATTGATACAGCCCAGGCCTATTCCAGAGAGACTGGCTCTGAGGGCATGGTGGGTAACTGTGTATATTTGGTAATCACATGGGGCTCAGGGTTCTTTCCTGTCCTGGACTGATCCAGCCTTGGGAGAGGGCATGTTGCTTGCCATGCGGCCTGAGGGCCTGAGTGCTGAGACCTGGATTTTTCGATGCTGAGGGGCCGTCTACTGAAAATCTGATGTGGTTAATGGAGGAAGCCAACCAGCTGTTCTTGGGCCTTGTTAGTACAGACAAAAAAGTACTTGTGAGCACAAATCTAAAAGATCTTAGAGACTGAGTGTCTTTTAACTCCCTCTGATGCTATTATTATACAGGATTTATATAGTGCCAACAGTTTACACAGCGCTTTGCAGCATAAGGGCAGACAGTACAATTACAAAACAAATTAATACAGAAGGATTCAGAGGGCCCTGCTCGTTAGAGCTTACAATCTAAGAGAAGTTGCTACTAGTATTACAACCACTAGTACTGTTACTACTTTCTACTACTGCGTAAAAGCTGAAGTCTACTGTTTGATTGAAGCAAGGACTCCAACATACAGTAGCTTACCCTGAAGATCAGATAAAGTCCTCACTGTACGTAGTTCCTATTTTTGGAGTATCCCACTCATCTCCCTCATGCCTATCCAGGTTCTCCAAAAAATAAAAACATCACCAATTGACTGGTTATTGGAGAAACCTGTGAATGGGACTATGTGCCTAGCTGTGGGGAAAAGTAACTGGGGAGGACCTGGACAGTATCCCTGTGGCTCCTACGGAAGTAGCGCTACCCTGCTCTTTTAGTTTGAGGATGAAGAATTAGAATCGGCTAGTTTTTTGTTCTTGTTCGCAGCTGGGAAGGCAAGAGACAGCAGCCTCTCCTGTTAACAAATGAAGTGTCAAAGCATTTGCTTTTGGAGGACACATTGATGCAAAAATGTCCATGACATGAAGTCTGCCTTTCCTGTAGTCATTGTGTAGGCTAGGCACGATGTTGCTGGCATTCATAGCCAAATTCTGTTATATTCATCTTTTAGCAGTATTTTGAAGATACAGGTTTAAAGATACAGTATATACTGCATGTGTATATATATATATATATATATATATATATATATACAGTCAGGTCCATAAATATTGGGACATCGACACAATTCTAACATTTTTGGCTCTATACACCACCACAATGGATTTGAAATGAAACAAACAAGATGTGCTTTAACTGCAGACTGCCAGCTTTAATTTGAGGGTATTTACATCCAAATCAGGTGAACGGTGTATTAATTACAACAGTTTTCATATGTGCCTCCCACTTGTTAAGGGACCAAAAGTAATGGGACAGAATAATAATCATAAATCAAACTTTCACTTTTTAATACTTGGTTACAAATCCTTTGCAGTCAATTACAGCCTGAAGTCTGGAATGCATAGACATCACCAGACGCTGGGTTTCATCCCTGGTGATGCTCTGCCAGGCCTCTACTGCAACTGTCTTCAGTTCCTGCTTGTTCTTGGGGCATTTTCCCTTCAGTTTTGTCTTCAGCAAGTGAAGTGCATGCTCAATCAGATTCAGGTCAGATGATTGACTTGGCCATTGCATAACATTCCACTTCTTTCCCTTTAAAAACTCTTTGGTTGCTTTTGCAGTATACTTTGGGTCATTGTCCATCTGCACTGTGAAGCGGCGTCCAATGAGTTCTGAAGCATTTGGCTGAATATGAGCAGATAATATTGTCCGAAACACTTCAGAATTCATCCTGCTGCTTTTGTCAGCAGTCACATCATCAATAAATACAAGAGAACCAGTTCCATTGGCAGCCATACATGCCCACGCCATGACACTACCACCACCATGCTTCACTGATGAGGTGGTATGCTTAGGATCATGAGCAGTTCCTTTCCTTTTCCATACTCTTCTCTTCCCATCACTCTGGTACAAGTTGATCTTGGTCTCATCTGTCCATAGGATGTTGTTCCAGAACTGTGAAGGCTTTTTTAGATGTCGTTTGGCAAACTCTAATCTGGCCTTCCTGTTTTTGAGGCTCACCAATGGTTTACATCTTGTGGTGAACCCTCTGTATTCACTCTGGTGAAGTCTTCTCTTGATTGTTGACTTTGACACACATACACCTACCACCTGGAGAGTGTTCTTGATCTGGCCAACTGTTGTGAAGGATGTTTTCTTCACCAGGAAAAGAATTCTTTGGTCATCTACCACAGTTGTTTTCCGTGGTCTTCCGGGTCTTTTGGTGTTGCTGAGCTCACCGGTGCGTTCCTTCTTTTTAAGAATGTTCCAAACAGTTGTTTTGGCTACGCCTAATGTTTTTGCTATCTCTCTGATGGGTTTGTTTTGTTTTTTCAGCCTAATGATGGCTTGCTTCACTGATAGTGACAGCTCTTTGGAACTCATCTTGAGAGTTGACAGCAACAGATTCCAAATGCAAATAGCACACTTGAAATTAACTTTGGACCTTTTATCTGCTCATTGTAATTGGGATAATGAGGGAATAACACACACCTGGCCATGGAAAGCCATAAGAAGTCCTGTTTACAGTTGCGAGAAGCCATGTGGGGGACACAGCAAACATATGGAAGAAGGTGCTCTGGTCAGATGAGACCAAAATTGAACTTTTTGGCCTAAAACCAAAATGCTATGTGTGGTGGAAAACTAACACTGCACATCACCCTGAACACACCATCCACACCATGAAACATGGTGGTGGCGGCATCATGTTGTAGGAATGCTTTTCTTCAGCAGGAACAGGGAAGCTGGTCAGAGTTGATGAGAAAATGGATGGAGCCAAATACAGGGCAATCATAGAAGAAAACCTGTTAGAGTCTGCAAAAGACTTGAGACTGGGGTGGAGGTTCACCTTCCAGCAGGACAATGACCCTAAACATACAGCCAGTGCTACAATGGAATGGGTTAGATCAAAGCATATCCATGTGTTAGAATGGCCCAGTCAAAGTCCAGACCTAAATCCAATTGAGAATCTGTAGCAAGACCTGAAAATTGCTGTTCACAGACACTCTTCATCCAATCTGACAGACCTTGAGCTATGCTGCAAAGAAGAATGGGCAAAAATGTCCCTCTCTAGATGTGCAAAGCTGGTAGAGACATCCCCAAAAAGACTTGCAGCTGGAATTGCAGCGAAAGGTGGTTCTACAATGTATTGACTCAGGGGGGCTGAATACAAATGCACACCAAACTTTTCACATATTCATTTTGAAAACCATTTATCATTTTCCTTCCACTTCACAATTATGTGCCACTTTTTGTCGATCTATCACATAAAATCTCAATAAAATACATTATGTTTTTGGTTGTAACATGACAAAATGTGGAAAATTTCAAGGGATATGAATACTTTTTCAAGGCACTGTATCTACAGCAGTGTCAGCCACCGCCTGGCGGTGTCTCTAGCAACCCACAGCATGGGGTTCCCCAGGGCGCGGGGTCTAAGTCCCAATCTGCTTATTCACCAAGGCCCCTGATGGTGGGGATGGACTTGGAGCAGACTGAGACCAGGTCAGTGGTAGAGAGCACTGTCAGGGGTGTGTGGGAAATGGAGCCTGATGTGAAGAGGCTGGCAGGCCTGGTAACAGGGACAGATCCATGCGGGATGGATGGATGGTCAGGGTAACGTAAGGCGTAGTCAGGCAGGCCAGGTCAGCAACTAACGGGCAGCGCGGTACAGAGGATCAGGCAGAAGAATGGTCAGGTCAAGCCAGGGGTCAAGCAGGAGATAATCAGCAGGGTCAAGATCAATGCAGAGGTCGGCAACAGGAAGCTTCACAGGATCAGATAACAGGAACAGTACAATAAGACCAAACGGCAATTGACATACCTCTTGTCCCATTTAAATAGCGCGCCCTGCGCTGTCATTGGTGCCAGGCGCATGTCCGCGATTGTGAGTGCGCATGCGCGGCCGTCGCAATCACCCAGTTCCCGCTGCCCGCTGGCTAGAGTGTGTCGGTGTTCTGCACATGCGCCGCCCGGCATATTGCGGCAGAACACCCGACCCCTGACAAGCAGTGTGTTGTAGAGAGGAGCCCATGTTATTAATGAAGGTTCAAGCAATCACTAGACAGCTGTTCCTAGACCATGCCCCTGATGACATCATTAATACAGTGAAAGAAATAAGTATTTGATCCCCTACTGATTTTGAATGTTTGCCCATTCACAAAGAAATTATCGGTCTAAAAATTGAATGGTAGGTGTATTGTAACACTGAGAGACAGAATAGCAACAAAAAATTCCAAAGAAATGCATGTCTAACACATTATGTACTGATTTGCATGATCATGAGGGAAATAAGTATTTGATCCCCTTCACAAAACATCACTTAGTACTTGGTGGCAAATCCCTTGTTGGCAATCACAGAGGTCAGACGTTTCCTGTACTTGGCCACCAGGTTTGCACATATGTCAGGAGTTATTTTGGCCCACACCTCTTGGCAGATCCTCTCCAAATCATTAAGGTTTGGTGGCTGACGTTTGGCAACTTGAACTTTCAGCTCCATCCACAGATTTTCAATTGGATTAAGGTCTGGTGACTGGCTAGGCCACTCCAGGACCTTAATGTGCTTCTTCTTGAGCCACTCCTTTGTTGCCTTGACCGTGTGTTTTGGGTCATTGTCATGCTGGAACACCCATCTACGACCCATTTTCAATGCCCTGGCTGAGGGAAGAAGGTTCTCACCCAAGATTTGATGGTACATTGCCCTGTCCTTCGTTCCTTTGATGCGGTGCAGTTGTCCTGTCCCCTTAGCAGAAAAACACCCCCAAAGCAGAATGTTTCCACCACCATGTATGACAGTTGGGATGGTGTTCTTGGGGTCATATGCAGCATTCCTCCTCCTCCAAACACGGTGAGTTGAGTTGATGCCAAAGAGCTCGATTTTGGTCTCATCTGACCACAACACTTTCAACCAGTCCTCCTCTGCATCATTCAGATGTTCAGTGGCAAACTTCAGACAGGCCTGGACATGTGCTTTCTTGAGTAGAGGGACCTTGCAGGCACTGCAGTATTTCAGTCCTTGTCGGCGTAGTGTGTTACTAATTGTTTTCTTGATGACTGTGGTCCCACCTGCCTGGAGATCATTGACAAGCTCCTCATGTGTAGTTCTGGGATGATTCCTCACTGTTCTCATTCTCACTGACACTCCACGAGGTGAGGTCTTGCATGGTGCACCAGACCTAGGGAGAATGACAGTTGTTTTGTGTTTCTTCTATTTGCGAATGATTGCACCAACTGTTGTCACCTTCTCATCAAGCTGCTTGGCGATAGTTTAGTAGCCCAATCCAGCCTTGTGTAGGTCGACAATCTTGTCCCTGACATCCTTGGACAGCTCTTTGGTCTTTGCCATGGTGGAGAGTTTGGAATCTGATTGTTTGATTGCTCCTGTGGACAGGTGTCTTTTATACAGGTAACAACATGAGATTAGCAGCACTCCCTTTAAGAGACTGCTTCTAATCTCGGTTTGTTACCTGTATGAAAGACACCTGGTAGCCAGAAATCCTGCCGAATGATATGGGATCAAATACTTATTTCCCTCATGAACATGCACATCAGTGCATAATTTGTTAGACATGCATTTCTTTTGATTTTTTTGTTGCTATTCTGTCTCTCGGTGTTACAATACACTGAACATTCGATTTTTAGACTGATCATTTCTTTGTGAGTGGGCAAACATTCAAAATCAGCAGGGGATCAAATACTTATTACCTTCATTGTATAATCCAGGGATAAGAAGCAGCAGTGGGTGTAGAATGCCTATCAACAGCCTCAAAGGCTACCTAGAGGCTAGAAGAATAGAGAGTGTCTAGGCATTGTCACATTCTTTCAGAAAACTTTGCTAACTCCTGTTAGACAAAACTTTAGAACTGAAGGATAGATTTGCTGTAGTTTTAATATTAAAAAAAAAACAACTTTAACTTCAGCATTGCTTTGGCTTTTGTCACTGATCATTCTTTCATAATACATATTTTCAACGGTTTACAATTGCTTCCCTCTACAACAGCACAAGGTTGAACATAAAAATATAACACCAAATGTCCATCAGCTACAAAGATTTACAGACAAAAGCCGATATGATTAATATTGAACTGTACGTCTGAAAAGGCATTGTTCATTCCACAGGTTCATGAGGACAAGGATTTCTGATTATTACACATCATACAATTAATGTACTTTATTCCACTCTAAACATTTTTCTTAGTGGTAATTGTATCCTTTACATAACCAAATGAAAGTTATTAAGTTTCAGTCTGAAAGTTTTGCATATCTTTCTTTCATTTTAAATTCTCCAAACCAAACAGAAACATTGTCCTTTGTGCATATCTGACGGGACTCTTTCCCCTTGATATTTTGTCGATGATAGAGTATGAAATCTGTTTCTGTATCATTGAGATTATCCTTCAATTCTAAATGGTTAGAGGAAATCTCCCTAAAGTGACAACTCCCATAAAAAGCAATGGAAGTGTTTATCAAGCATGAAAAACCGTTGTAATTGCCCCGGTCTGGTCCCGCTGTACACAGGCACCTCTAACATAGTCCCCGGCTGTGCTGGTGGCTCCCAATACATCCTGGTCGGCGTAAGTATGTAGAATGAGCGGCGATGATGTCGACCTCAACAAGTAACTAACAGGTTGCATTGGAACATCATACTACTTTACGTGTCGCATCTTTCATAAGATCTTTGTAAAAAGTTATACGAAATACAGACCAGCATTTGGCATAATTATATAACAAAATGAGATCTATACATATAGTGACAGTGTGGCGATCTGTCACAATATAAAAAGGATATTTCACCCGAGATTCTCAACAAGGCTCCAGGGTATTTGTTTAATGCAGAGGAAACTGGTTTTTCACTTTCCTCATTTGTTTGTAAAGTCCATTTTGGGACCTGGAGCCTGGAGATCTCAAAGTGATTTGGGAGGGATGAAATCTCCAATCCTGGGACCAGGTTTTGGTAATGGCCAGGAGACTGATTGGTCAGGTGTGTGTGAGTCTCTTCTAGAGTCAGGACCAGGGTTCTGGGCTTCACCCTCCCGAGGAGTCCATGTGGGTGCAAGGGAGCAGCCACAGGTGTGCATGGTGGCACAGTATAGTCTGAGAGCAGACAGAGCCCAAGCCTGTGGGCTGGAGAAACAGGAGTGCTGAGAAAGGGTGCTAACCCAGGTGCAGTGGGTTGCACATGAATGGTCAAGAGGACAGAGGCATGAAGCCTGAGCAGTGGTGCTGCTAAAGAGAGCCAGGAGGCTGAATCTTTGTTTTGTTTGCATTGATGGTGGATACCCCTGCATGGGAAACCTATATTGTATGGAAATTTCATTTAAATAAAATTGGGCAAAAACCGCCTTTAAAAACAAGAGAGTGAGTGATTGTGTACTTCAAAAGCTCTACCCTTGGTGCTAGTTTCCACACATCAACACATTGCAGGAACTTTACTACTCGGACACATTTTTGTAGTTCCCAGGTTGGTGTCTTCTGTAGCCATTGTAGAATTAGGTTTTCTTTCTGGTGCCTGATAGTCCACTAGTGGATCTGATGAACCATTTGGATTGTAGTCTACAGTCCTTATCAATTACTCCTGAAAGCAGTGATGTGTGCACTTTGATCAGATGTCTTCTGTTTGTTCTGTACATAAAGTCATTCTCAGTTTTCAGCAGGTAAGTTTTGAGGGCTTTTTGATGTTAGAATTAGGTAGCTACAGTCCTCTGGGTCTTGGCATTATACCTGGATCTTCTTATTGTAAAGCAGACAATAGCTATTGTCAGGAATGGACTTGCCAGTGGTGGTGGGACTCACCTGCCTTGTGGGCTGCAGTACCAGGGCTGGCCAGCGGGTGCTCTCAGCAACCAGAGGCTCACTCCTGCAATGAGTCATCACCTGAGGCTGATTACAGCAGGTGTATTTAAGGAATGGCCAGGCCTGTGATCAGGGCCTTGGTGTATGTTTCCCATGAGCCCCTGTACCTGCATCCTGCCTGCTTCCTGCCTGATCCTGACTCTGCTTTAATCCTGACTCTGCATGAACTCTGCCTGTCCTGACCTCGGCTATTCCTGACTACGCTTCCGCCTGCTCCTTGTACCTTGCCTGCCCGTTTGCTACCGACCCGGCCTGCCCAACTACGTTTAGTATTGTTCTTATTGTTATCTGTTGGAGGTTTGGTTGCACTGTGTTTATGTTTAGTCTTGCACTGCGTTTATGTATTGTTTAGTCTTTAATAAATTGTATTGTTTATACTATACCTGGAGCCTGTGTTTCCCTGTGTCAGTCCACACATTTCTGGTCATACCCGGATCCTTAACAGCTATACAGCCCTGTTGTGGTATTATCTTGTATTTAGTTTATAATTCTCAGTTCTTGTTTGACTAGGGCAAGTGGAATGACCCCAGTTGCAAATGGTTGCTTATCATAGAGTTGGAGAGGATATAAGAGTCTGGTGGTCCTGTGCCATCAATAGGTGTATTCCCATATTCCACCCAGGGCCAGGACAAGGTGTGGGCAGAAGGGGCACGTGCCCTGGGTGTAGAGGCGCTAAGTGGAGAGGGGATGCTGAGAGTCGATGAGCAATCTGCTCTCCAGGTACCTGAATGACAGGAGTGATGCTGCCATCACTGTGACAGCTGCTGGAGGGAGGTTTCTGCTGCTGTCTCCCCCCTCCAGCTGCAGGACTGGAATCTGTTCCCCTTACCTCCTCCAGCAGAAGTTGCAGCCTGGTGCAGGACTACAGGAACAACCCAGAGGCAGTGCCTTCTCTTTGCTGGCTATTGTTGCTGGCTGTGTGGACAGGATGCGGATGCAGTCTACATTGGAGATCTCACCCATCTGAAAGAGGGAGTTGTGACCTGAGAAAAAGGAGCGAGTGTGTGCTGAGGAAAGCTCAGCTGGCGGTATTTGATGTCATGGATTAGTATCACTGCTGCTCCCTGTCCAACGCCAGAGCACAGGAAGTAGGAGAATGCGACTGGAGCAGGCAGAAATTAGTGGTCAGTGGCAGTGAATGTTAACCTCTCCATTCACCCAACTTGCATTGGTCCTCATGGCAGTGAATGTTTAACCCACCACCCCCCTTCTGCATTTGTGGTCATGGCAGTGAAAGTTAACCCCTCGCCCACATGGAAGGATGGGGTTAATATTACTGACACTAATGCTGGGAGTTATTGTGTGCACTGACACCTGTGCTGGGGATTGTTATGTCGTCCACTGACACCAATATTGGGGGTTATTAATGCTTCCACTGACAGCTATGCTGGAGTGGTTTATTGTGTCCACTGACACCAATGGTAGGAGTTACTTATGCTTCCATTGACATCAGTGCTGGGGGTTATTATTGCGTTCGCTGACATCAGTGCTGGGGGTTATTATTGCGTCTGCTGACATCAGTGCTGGGGGTTATTATTGCATCCACTGACATCAATGCTGGGAGTTATTGTGTGCAGTGATGCCTGTGCTGGGGGTTATTATGACTTCCACTGACACCTGTCCTGGAGGTTTTTATGGCGCCCATTGCCAGCAATGCTGGGGGTTATTGTGTCTACTGCCAACAATGCTGGGTGGTTATTAATGCATTCACTGACACCTGTGCTGGGGGTTATTAATGCATCCACTGACTCCAGTACTGGGGGTTATTCTTGTGTCTGGGAAAGGAGGGGGAGGCACAATTTGGCATCTTCGCCCTAGCACTGGTTGAGCTTGTCCCGCCACTGATTCCACCAATAAGAGGATTCTTGTACTCCGGCATTGCAATGTATGGATCACATCCACTTTGCTTTGTCTTTGACAGCAAATATATGTCAGTTTTCGCAGTGTGACTGCCTGGCTTGTTGGGATTTAAATAGAAAAAAACATCTTAAAGTATAGAGCCAATTTCATATTGCTGTGCCGAGGTTTGGCTGCAGTGCAGATGTACCCATGGTTTTCCCCACAGTTGACTCATGGTTTCCTATAGACATTCTATCAAATTCCATGTTCTTGGTGTGTTTTTTCTGTTTTGAAAAAGGAGGCAGGGCCTTGGAAACGCGTTGCGCCCCGCAAACCCCCCCCCCCCCCCCCGTCACGTTCTCCTGGCTGCTTTCCTGTTAGTGCCGTGAGAGGAGAGACACCACCGATCTATCATCTTGCAGTGGTGCACTGATGCAGTATCATCAATCCATCCACATTGCTATGAGCTTGCTCCACCACTCTGACACCTAGAGCAGTCTACAGGTCTTTCAGGTGTAAGTGAGAAATGGAATTAAAGTGTTGTATTTAACCATTCACTAATCTGGCGCCCTGCTCTGTTTCCTTTGTATGCTTGTGAGGGATTACTCAGATCCACTGGCTGGAGTGTGTTTCTCTCATCCACCTTTCCAGCCATCCATCCTCCTGCTTTGTGAACTCTATGGATTATTCACTGTGGACTTGAACGCTGATTATGCTTGTTTAATCACAAGTTGTACTGGTTACTGCTGTTTTTACCTATCCTAGCACCTATCTAGGAGGGTGATACGTCCACCCCCTGCAAAATAGTCCATGTCCTCACTGGCCTGAGACAATGGCTCCTTAAAAAAAGACTTTTTTTACAAAATAGGGCAGAGTATCCCACAAACTTGGAGGGGTAAAGGGAAATTACAATTAACAAATATGTGGCACTCCAAATATTGGCAATAAAAGTGTGTACAAATACATTAGCAGCAGACAAGTATACTTTTTGTACAATATATATGAGGGGTGTTCAAGTCAAAGCGGGACTTTTGAGTTTATATAATATACACTTATCCCAGTGTTTAACTAATGCCTGGAAAGCTTCGACATAGAAAGATTTGTCAGGATGCCTGAAGCAATATAGGACAGCCTGCTTCACTTTGTCATCATTGTGTTCACCATTTCCAAAGAAAGATTCATCTCTTGTGCACAACAGGTTATGTGTCATTATGCCAGGATCAGACAAGCCGTGTGCTGAATGTTCACAGGAATAACTGCTTTGGGCTGGGAACCACCATGGCCAGGATCGTCACTGATGGATGTATGGCCATCTTTGAAACCTTTACACTATTCAACTGTCTTACTGCAGCTGAGCGTATCATCACCATACTGCGTTTGAAGTCTTCTGTAGATATCAATGGGTTTTATGCCTTTATTCACAAGAAACTTCATCACCACATGCTGTTCCATGCAGGCTCTAATACTGTTGTCTGCCATCTTGATTACCGGTCTCTGGACTGGTCCGTGACATGTGCGCCACCTATAAGTGATAGGACACACTTGCCACTGACTACCATGTGTAGTTCCTCCATGCTAGCATCCCTTTTTATACCTGTAAGAATATAAGTCCGATTTGACTTGAATGCAGAGCCGGACTGACCATTGGGAAATTCGAGCACTGCCCGAGGGCCCTGGGTCAGTAGGGGGCCCCACGAGATGCCCCTGGTACCTTTCATAGGCTTTTTTGGGTGTGGTTTGAATGTGGGTGAGGACACAGGGGCCCCATGATCCCCTATTGCCCGGGGGCCCCATGAGTTGTCAGTCCATCCCTGCTTGAATGTCCCTTGTACATATATACAATATATTTACAGTCTGGAAGAGGCCTACATTTTTTAATTACTAGCAAGCAGTGGAGAGGTGGGGTGACATGGCAAATACATATATTTCTTATCCATACATTATCCTAACTAATCCCTATTGCTAGCTATACACACACAACCCCCAAAATTTCACATCAGAACACGACCTTCCCAACCATAAATGCCATATCTGAATGTAAAACTGATGCAGGTGTGCACTATCTACACTAAGTCTAGGTTCACACCTAAGCATTTTCTGCAGCGTTTTGAGGAAATGCACAGCAGTCCATTTAACATTATATCCTATTGGACAGGTTCACATCTCCGTGTTTTCACCCGGTGCGTTTCTTGGAAAGGGTCAGGGATTTTTTTAAATGCAAAACGTTGCGGTTTTTGGTTCTATAGACTTCAATAGAGAAGCATGTAGTGCCTTTTTGACGTATTTTTTATGCATTTTGGGTTTTATCCGCTTAGCAACAAGAAAAAAATGCATAAAAAATGCATGTGCAAAAACACACCGCAAAACGCACTGCTAGGTGTGAACCTAGCCTTAGGCATACAAATCACTATACCAGATACTATCACATCCTACATGTAGCAAAACCATGCCACCTAATGGCCTGATCATATACAGGACCAGGCCCCTACTGGTCATAAAAGAACACATGGGATATCATTACCGAGAATAAACAACATATGTACGTGAATTGGCTATATCTTGCCACGTAGAATCTTCCAGAGCCCTGGTAAACAAAGCACAATTAGACATCCCAGCTAAATTATCTAGACATCTACACATGAACATTGTCTTTTTTCAGCCAGACTAACTATGTAACTATGTAACATGACTTGCTATGACTTTTTAGTTCCCTAGCCAGGGATACTTAGCAACATATGGCAACAGTAGAAGAGTCCTTTAGGATGTTTGGGTTCAGTCTCTGCTAATCAAAGTCCATAAACCCAAGTGGAAGATGTGGAGTTCAACTCAACCAACACTTGCAGTAATGCCACCTCTACAGCATCAGGAGCACCAACTCCTTTAAACAGTAGTTGAGACTTAGCAAGGGATCCTTACCCTGCTGGGTAGAAGTAACTTCTTACTTGTGAGAGTCTCCATTATTGAGCCATTACCTATGGGGTGATAGCGTGTTTTTAATTGAAAATAATTGTTGATGATTACATCATATAGATAGCAGCTGCATTAGGGATATATCGCTTTCAATTATTTTTGTTGTTTCTGTGGCACATTTCTGAAGCTTCTCCATTCCTGGTGAACAATGCCAATGGCCAAGTGCTTGTAAGTACCCTACAGTGTTTCCACGTCTGTATAGCAGAGAGCAGGCAAACCACTCCACTCCATTCTGCAGCACAATGCTTGGTCGCTACGACTCTCCTGCAGGCTTTGGTACTGTTAAAACCAGCTTCAAGTATGTCCATATTTCCATGAGTGTGTTGCATTGAGAGTGGTGCTGCATAAACTAAAGGCTGATAAGGAAAATCAACACAAGGATTTTGAAGACTGAAGACACATCTGGTGTGATAAATATTGGATACATATAGTAGAAGAGGAAGTGTAGGGTTGTTCTATGCTTTTGATCATGCACATCTTTTTCTTTTCGGTTATTTCCATATGATTACTGTACACATTAAATTAAAATTGGACATTCAATTCATGTTTGATAAACATTTTCTAGCTTACACCTTCGGTTTTTGTCTTCTGAAAAGTCAGAATCGGCTTTCAAAAGCACTATGCTAATGATCAGATAATCGGCCAATCGTTCCTCGTACAGAAATGTTCGCATGATTTTCTTATCATGTATGGGCCATTAATCTGAAATTCCTTAGTCAGGTGCAGGTGCTTTTGGAAGTTTGCCATGGAATGGTATCTTACATTATTATCTGCTGTTATATCCATACAGCCAAGAGTGCAATGCACCAGGGGTTTCAGTACTGGTATGTATTGCCCAGCTGCATTGTACTGTGAATTCTTGCTTTGGTAAGGGTCACCTTCTACAGCAGTTTTGATGGAGCATCTTCTGTTCCAGCCCACTCATTGTACACTTACAAGATTGTCACCATTGATAAATGTATCTCAGAGATCTTGGAAATGCTCAGCCTCCTGACACTGGCAATCGTGTCTTTTTCAAAATGTGTCAGGCTATCGTTTCAGGCAAGTTTGCAGGAACAGAATTGGCGATACATGGTTATGAAAAAGTTGAAGTATGAAGTAAAATTGTTACTTTATCTGTGGGGCACTGTTGCTCTTTGTCGAATGAACTGTCTGATTCAGCAAAATGTTCAAACTGGACATTGATTAAGAGTAGGGATGGTCTATATGTTTGAGTCGAATGTACGTTCGACTTGTACATTGGATGTTTGTGTGTTCAATGAACACACGAACATCTGGGGCGTTCGGTGAGCCGCTCACCCCACAATGCAATGCACTCTGGCAGCGCATTGTAATTGGCCAAAGCATTGCACCTGACCACAGGTCAGTTGCAATGGTTTGGCCAATCACAGCTGAGTTCACAATAAGAGCTATGATTGGCCAAAGTCTCAGTGACTTTGGCCAATCATGGCTCACGGCAATTGAGCAGAGCTAGCGGGGACATCACCGCTAGCTCCGCCCAATTGTTAATGACAGTTGCCAGTCAGACGTACACAATTGGCCAGAGCTATCGGTGACATCACATCGTCATCGTGACAACGATGGACGCCATGATAGATGATGGATTACAACAATGGAATCATTTTTTTTTTAATAAAGGACTGATGTTTTGGCTTTTGTTCAAAAAAGGATTTTTTTAAAAGTCCGGTCTCTTTATTTTTTCACAGTTTTAACCTTTTCCAAGAGGAGGGCTGCATCAGGGTGCCCCCTTATTTAAAGAGGCACCCTGATACTAATGATCCCCCCTGCCCTCTTACCCCACACCCCCACAACCACTGGGCCAGGGTTATGTGGATTAACCCTTGTCCCCATCGGCATGGGGACACCGTCCCTATGACGAAGGCACATGGCCCAGTAAGGCCCGGGGGGGGGGGGGGGGGCGCTCGTGCATTACCTCTCTTCCTTCCTGGCCTGCCAAGCCTGTGCTCGGATCAAGGGTCTGGTAGGAATTTAGAGGGTACCCCAATGCTTTTTTCTCCCCATTTTTGCAGGTTCTATGCATTGTACAGATCTGCAACTTTGCAGGAGGTTTAGGGGACCCCACAGGCATAATATTTAAAGGAATTTCTTTTTTTATTTTTTTTTACTTTAAGCAATGAAAAATTACTGCCCCTTTAAAAACGATACTTTTTGAAAAAAAAATTTCACTGATTCATGCTCCTCAGGGCAGTACCCGAGTCTCCATACCTCTTTTAAGGCCAATAACTTGCATAGAATCCTTCAAAATGTGCAATTTTGAATTTACAAGTTCAAGTAGCATAGACTTGCATTATGTTCAATGTTTGTGGTAGAACTTTCTTTAGGTTTGATTGGTCTACCACAAGCTGAACACAGGGGTGTTCAGACCATCACTAATTAAGAGAGACAAAAATGGCGTGGTAGAGTGATGGCAGAGCCACAAGTAGTTATGGTTTCAGTCAACCAAAATCGATTGGTTGTGGCAAAAAAATGTTGATCATACAGAGTTAATCTCTGAAATTCTTCAGAGATCTTGGTCCATATTGAGATGACAGTATTACGCAGTTACTGCAGATTTGTTAACTGCACATCCATGATGTGAATCTCCCGTTCTACCATTCCATCACATCCCAAAGGTGCTCTATTGGATTGAGGTCTGGTGACTATAGAGGCCATTGAAGTACAGTAAACTCGTCATGTTCAAGAAAGCAGTTTGAGACGATTTGAGTTTTGTGACATGGTGCATTATCCTGCTGGAAGTAGCCATCAGAAGATGGATACACTGTAGTCATAAAGGGATGGACATGGTCAACAACAATACTCAGGTAGGCCGTGGCATTTAAACGATGCTCAGAGGCCCAAGGTGTGCCAAGAAAATACAGTGAATAGAAAAAGTCTATACACATATGTGGTATCCCTGAGATTAACAGGAGAGTTTAATTTGGGTTGTTCTTTGGTGGTAGGTTATGGTAATAGCAAAAAATACAGCTACATTTTATTACTATTTGGGTCAGTTTTCCTTTGATAAAAAAAGAGAAAATATAGGAGATATCCGTTTTCTTTTCTCAAACCCAAAATAAAGTATAATCCACCTGGATATACAACGTAGACGCAATATGAACAGTTTTGCTAACACATATCAACATTACAAAATTGATTTCAGGCGTTAAGATTTGTTTTACCCTCCGTCATGAAGGGGTTAAGATGTGTTTGCATGTTTGAGTCCTTTGACGAATCTGTTCCATTTCAAACAAGGACAGTGTGAAATTATGGCTATGCAATTAGCAGCTCAGCACCGACCTTGCAGGCACACACAAGCTCTTGGGACTTTTCCACCTCCGGGCAATGTTCTTTACTTGCTGTCAAAGTCACATGAAATGTCTTTAGAAGTCCTCCTGCTGAGCCATTTATCTTCTTCTTGTTTCTTTCATCTGAGAGCCCCCTACATCAAAAGCCCATCTTACCGACTGTCGATGGTATATTATATATTAGTGTTCTAAAACCTTTTCCATGAGGTTCTATATAAACAGTTTCAAGATTGTGGGGGCCACATGAAAAACAAAAACACAATTGCCTGTGTATATCTGTTATTCTGCATATAGTATATAGCTGTCTCTTTAAAGTTGAACTCCATGCAGGAAAAGACAAATGAATGATGCTATGTATTTATTAATACATCAGTAAATGTATTTATCTAAATGCAAGCAGTGTAAGTGCCTGAATGTGACTTGGTATTAGCCCCTTGAAATACAGCAGCACTTAGACTGGGTAAAGGTGGGACAGGACTGGAAACCAATGTATACCGCATGAAAATGTGCTGACAAGAAATATGCTGATAGGAGGAGAGAGCAGAGGAAGCCGGGAACTGACGTTATGGGCAGAAAATAAACAACCATTTGATCTGCACATAAGGCGTAAAGAATAACTGTCCTAGTGAACATCCGTAGATTATTATTCCTCTTCCAAACAATAACTGGCTACCTCTGTCCTACTTACTCAAGATTGGATGATTATATAGCTCATAACTGAAGCCCAAGAATTGGATAAATATCCCTATCCCGAGAAAAACAATAAGGGGAATAGGTCTACCTGATTTTCAGAAATATTATTGGGTTTGTCACCTAGAATAGTTGATTGAAACTTGTATAGTAGGTCCAAAGAATTGATGTGGTTAGAGCAGCACTGTGTGATGGAATTGGTAGGGTCCCTGCTCCACTATTATGGTTTGGCATGTAAGGGTCTCTCATTGAGGGGAACTTGTCTCCCCTCGAGGTACAGTTATGTTCAAAATAATAGCAGTCCAACATCACTAACCAGATCAATCAGTTTTTGGCATAGTATTATATTCTACATGGCAAATAGTTTACTAGTAGGTGTAGTAGAGTAATAGAAATCCAACAGACCCAACAGTCATGACATGCATGCTGCTGATTCTGTGTAATTGAATCATTAATAGAAAGAAGAGAATTCAAGGTAATAGCAGCGTGGAGTTTGATTAGTGAGCTCATTCAGTCTGTGAATAAACAAGTGTCAAACAGGTGGCCCTTATTTGAGGACGAAGGCAGCAATAGTTGTACATGCTGGGTATAGTGCATTTCTCTCTGAAAAGCTGAGTAAAATGGGTCATTCCAGACATTGTTCAGAACAGTGTACTTTGATTAAAAAGTTAATTGGAGAAGGGAAAACATAGAAGTGCAGAAACTCATAGGATGCTCAGCTAAAATGATCTCAAATGCTTTAACCTCCCTGGCGGTATTCCCGAGTGTAGCTCAGGGTAAAGTTTCAGTACCAAAAGAGGTAACCCCGAGCTACACTTGGGTTTACCAAGCGGCGCTGCTCCGAGATCTGTTCTTCTCTTACCTTGTCCTGCGCTCCTGCGATGTCCCTCCTGCAGCGTCCCCTGTAATGTCCTCCGGCGGATGCCGGCATCTGTCCTCTGGGTTCTGCCCCCTGCGAGCGTCGGGACGTACGGGGGACAGAACGGCGGGAAATTTGAAAATGACAAAAAGTGACATTCACTAAAATTACATAGTAAAACATTACTGTATCAAACCATTTCACGTACATTTTGTCCCGAGTGCTTTGTCCTGCACCCTGCCTGCATTTTTACTGTTCTTTCTGCCTTGAAACTGAGAAATGTCCATGGCGTCCAAAAAGCATCCCTTTAGGTCAAAGCAGTTTTAGATCAGCTAGAGAACAGCAATAGTAAATCAGAACCACTTGCAGAATTGAGTGATAATGATTCGTGGGGAAATTCGTCATCAGATACTGAAAACGATTTTGCGATTTTGCTCAGTGATGTGCGAACTTGGCGCTGTATTTCAAATTTCAGTGTTTTTGGTTTGATTATATTATTGAATTAAATTTATTATTAATATATTATTATTTTTAATGAATATTTATTAAATTATAATTTCAAATTTTAACATACCCGGGATGTTTACTAGACTCTTGTTCGGACAGATTTCAGTGAGTTATTCCTAAAAATTACAGGCCTACAATAAAAAAAATACAAATTTCCATGCAAAAAAATGTACCACTTTGAGCACAGAAATATGGACATAATCAGACCGCTAGGAAGGTTAAAATGGTAACCAAAACCAGAAAGACGTGGAAGAAAACAGAAAACTGCCATTTTGGCTATTCTTCGATCCATTCGAATGGTAAAGATTCAGCCATTGATCAGCTCCAGGGTAATCAAAGAAGGCCTAGTTACCTGCAAATACTGAAACAAATAGAAGATGCCTATGTGAAGCCAAGCTATTGGCAAGAAGCTCTGCAAAGTTCTGAAAAAACTACGTGCTGAAGAGGTTATAAAGAGCACATTGACTGGCCTAAAGAGAAATGGCGCAACATTTTGTGGACTGATGAAAGTAAGATTGTTCTTTTTGGGTCTAGTGGCCGGAGACAGTTTGTCAGACGACCCCCAAATGCTGAATTTAAGCCACAGTACACTGTGAAGACAGTGAAGCATGGTGGTGCAAGCATCATCATATGGGGATGTTTCTCATAGTCTGGTGTTGGGCTTATTTATCGCATACCAGGGATCATGGATCAGTTTGAATACATCAGAATATTTGAAGAGGTCATGTTGCCTTATGCTGAAGAGGAAATGCCCTTGAAATGGGTGTTCCAAGAAGACAACGACCCAAAACACACCAGTAAACGTGCAACATCTTGACTAATGTTATAGAGTGGCCAACCCAATCCTCGGACCTTAATCCAATAGAAAACTTGTGGGGTGACATCAAAAATGCTGTTTCTGAGGAAACACCAAGAAATGCAGAGGAATTATGAAATGCAGTGGAATTGTCCTGGGCTGGAATACCTGTTTACAGGTGTCAGAAATTGGTTGATTCTATGCAACACAGATGTACAGCAGTTCTCAAACAGTGGTCATACAACGAAACATTATTTCAATGATACACAGGAAAGCAAAATCAGTTTATACAGTAAGTGTTTGAGTTTGTAAAGAAAAATGCAGACACTGTGATTTTTTTCTGAATAGCCTAATATTTCTTTTTCTTCATTTTCTGTAAAGTAATAACAAATTTGAAACATTGTTCTTCAGGTTTTGATTTGGAATATACTGTGTAGTGTTCCCAAAGCATTTGTGTGTATGGAAATAAAAGCTATTATAAAAATTTTAAAGATTTTGAGCTTTACTCACTGTTATTATCTTTAACACAACTGAATCTCCCAGATCATGATGCGGATGTACTTACAGAACAAACACCATCTCCATGACCCAAGGAACAGACACATGTACTCTAGGGATCCTTGTCTGTCAGCATTCAGGAGAGCAAATATATACAGTCAGGTCCATAAATATTGGGACATCGACACAATTCTAACATTTTTGGCTCTATACACCACCACAATGGATTTGAAACGAAACAAACAAGATGTGCTTTAACTGCAGACTGTCAGCTTTAATTTGAGGGTATTTACATCCAAATCAGGTGAACGGTGTAGGAATTACAACAGTTTGCATATGTGCCTCCCACTTTTTAAGGGACCAAAAGTAATGGGACAGAATAATAATCATAAATCAAACTTTCACTTTTTAATACTTGGTTGCAAATCCTTTGCAGTCAATTACAGCCTGAAGTCTGGAATGCATAGACATCACCAGACGCTGGGTTTCATCCCTGGTGATGCTCTGCCAGGCCTCTACTGCAACTGTCTTCAGTTCCTGCTTGTTCTTGGGGCATTTTCCCTTCAGTTTTGTCTTCAGCAAGTGAAGTGCATGCTCAATCGGATCCAGGTCAGGTGATTGACTTGGCCATTGCATAACATTCCACTTCTTTCCCTTAAACTTCTTTCCAATATTTATGGACCTGACTGTATAAAGAGGTCTGAAGAAGGAGCTTATTGTGCATGCTCTGAAACACGTTACCTCCCCTTTCTCCTGTCAGATCCGATGCTGCGCTCCATGCCTCGTTGTGGTTACAGAGATATCCCTGCTCTGACTTCCTGACCCTCACGGACCGCGCTGCCGCTGGATGGCTGGATGTCTCATCAGGAACCATGTACACGATGAGCCTTTTTAACACTTTTATCCTGTAAGTGCAATTCACTAATTGTCCATAATAAATTGTTAATACTACACTTAGAGGCGCCTTCCCATTCTTTGTGCTTATTGCATTAGAGCCTTGTCTCCACTCTAAGAAGCGCTGCCTCATTGTTATAGCTTCCATCCAGCCCCGATATCCATCCGGCACCTCCATCCCACAGCCACAGAGGTTGGGCTCAAACATGAGCGCCCTATGGAACATATACTTTTCTAGGAGAGCAGATATAAACTGAGATCCCAGTGGTATAGGACTCCTTCTTACCTACACTGACATTAAAATCCTGCTGATCGTGTCACCAAGCCGAGGACTCATCACTGAATATATACTGCTTAAAAAAATTAAAGAAACACTTTTTAATCAGAGTATAGCATCAAGTCAACTAAACTCCTGGAATATTGATCTGGTTAGTTAAGTAGCAGAGGGGGTTGTTAATCAGTTTCAGCTGCTTTGGTATTATTTAAATTAACAACAGTTGCACTAGATGGGCAACAATGAGATGACCCCCAAAACAGGAATGGTTTTACAGGTAGAGGCCACTGAAATTTGTTTCCCTACTCATCTTTTCTGACTACTTTTTACTAGTTTTCCATTTGGCTAAGGTCAGTGTCTCTACTGGTAGCATGAGGCGATAACTGGACCATACAGAGGTTGCACAAGAAGTCCAATTCCTCCAGGTTGGCACATCAATACATGCCATTGCCAGAAGGTTTGCTGTGTCTCCCAGCACAGTCTCAAGAGCATGGAGGAGATTCCAGGAGACAGGCAGTTACTGTAGGAGAGCTGGAAAGGGCCGTAGAAGGTCCTTAAACCAACAGCAGGTCTACTCCTTTATGCTAGGAGGAACAGGATGAGCACTGCCAGAGCCCTACAAAATTACCTCCAGCAGGCTACTGGTGTGAATGTCTCTGACCAAACAATCAGAAACAGACTTCATGAGGGTGGCCTGAAGGCCCAACATCTTCTAGTGGGCTCTGTGCTCACCATAGAGCTTGATTGGCATTTGCCATTGAACACCAGAATTGACAGGTCCGCCACTGGCACCCTGTGCTTTTCACAGATGAGAGCAGGTTCTCCCTGAGCACATGTGACAGACATGAAAGGGTCTGGAGAAGCAGTGCAGAACATTATGAGGCCTGTTACATAGTTCAGCATGACTGTTTTGGTGGTGAGTCAGTGATGGTCTGGGGAGGCATATCCATGGAGGGATGCACAGACCTTTATAGGATAGACAATAGCACCCTGACTGCCATTAGGTATTGGGATGAAATCCTTGGACCCATTGTCAGACTCTACGCTGGTGCAGTGGGTCCTGGGTTCCACCTGGTGCACGGCAATGCCCAGCCTCATGTGGCGAGACCAAGGGCGGACTGACCATTTGGAAACTCGGGCACTGCCTGAGGGCCCGGGGTCAGTAGGGGGCCCCATGAGATGCCCCTGGTACCTTTTTCATAGGCTTTTTTGAGTTTAGGCAAGGACACAGGGGCCCCATGATCTCCTGTTGCCCGGGGGCCCCATGAGTTGTCAGTCCGCCCCTGGGCGAGAGCATGCAGGAGGTTCCTTGAGGATGAAGGAATTGATACCATTGAATGACCCCATGTTCACCTGACCTAAATCCCATAGAACACCTCTGGGATATCATGTTTCGGTCCATCCGACACCACCAGGTTGCACCTCAGACTGTCCAGGAGCTCAGTGATGCCATGGAATGATGGCATACCCCAGGATACCATCCGTTGTCTCATTAGCAGCATGCCCCAACATTATCAGGCTCATACAAGCACATGGGGGCCATACAAACTACTGAGTACCATTTTGAGTTGCTGCAATGAAATTTCAGCAAAATGGACTAGCCTACTGCATCATTTTTTAACTTTGATTTTCGGGGTATCTTTGAATTCAGTCCTGTAGGTTGATAATTTTCGTTTCCATCAAACGATGGGGAATCCTTATGATTCTAACACATTACCCAGTCCATATCAGGATAGATATCCAGCATGATATTTTTCCACATTGAAATCTTATGTGTTTTCAAAGTGTTCCTTCCTTTAAGTTTTTTGAGCCGTGTATAACAGAACTATCGGGCCATTCAAAAACTTTGTGAGAAAAAGTGACTACATTTGACTACATTTGACTAATGCCTAGTGCACATGATCAGAAAATCGTATGAAAAAATATTGCTTTCAAAGCGATCGTACAATAATCTGACTGTTAGTACACATATTTCATCCAAAAATATTTGAAGGGGCAAGCACGAAAATTTTTCTCATACAATACCAGATCGCACGATTTTCTAGTTTAATCAGTACAGTTTTCCTCCGAAAATACAATACAAATACATTACATCACTTCTGAATTTTCTTTTTCATACAAGAATTTTCGTAACTTTAGTAACCTTTTCACTTTCGATATGAGACTAGTGTGCACAAAAAAAAAAAAAAAACGGATGATCATTCATCCAATGTTCTCATTGTGTACGAGGCTTTGGGCTGCACATCTGCACAAAACCTACTGCACCATACCCAATAGACAGTATTTCAAGTGCCTAAAAATCTACATGGGTGCCAACGGCCACTGAATGGTTCTCCCGCCTTGGCAGGATCTCTACCATGTAGGAGTTAGTACATAATTCCCAGGATAGGTTGAAGAAATACACGTCTATATGGGCTTCACTTTAAATAATGGTTGTTTACTCTGAACTTATCAAGACTCAGTTGTAGCATATTGTAGGCTCTTTGGCTCTTCACCCTTTCAGTAACATCTGACAGAGAGAGGGAAACCTCCAGAGAGGAATCCCAAAACTACTAATACACACCCTTTTTTTTTCTTTTTGTCCCTTTCTGTCCTCTTATGGCCCAACCTCTTATGCTGCTAAACAGGTTTCAAAGCTAATTAAAAAAAAAAAAAAAAATCACGTTAGAACAGGTTGTCATTCAATTTTTTGTGAAAAAAAATGACATCACACAAGTTATAAAACACAAGGTTTTTCATAAAATTTATTGTTTTGTTTCTTATATATATAGATCTGTATATAGGTACTTAAAGGAGAGGCTTTGTTTTGATCAGCAGCAAGCAAAACGTACAGGTTTGAGTTGGTGTGGTACGGCAGGTAACCCTTAGCTAATGCCCATTTGCGCATGGGTCGCGCACAGATTTTTCCGAGCACCTCCTTTCCTATGTGTACTGTAAGGCAGTGGGTTTATTTATATTTTTTCTATTTTTAATACAAGATTATTTATTTTATTCATATTGTGAGTTATGTCACATGCAAATTAAAATTTAAAAAAAAAATCTTGCCTCCAGACAGCACAGCAAAGCGCCAGCAAAACATCATTAAATTGTCAGTCTCAAACATAGCATGAGGGCAGCCATTTTGTGAGCGGAACCAAGTCGTCCTGAGAAAGCAGCTTATCAATTCACTAGGAATCTGTGACATCAACAAGGCAGGAAGTAATAGCACAAACCTGATACTACAAAGCACTGGTACTATTAAAATAAGAAGTGGTCTTTGAAATTGAATGTGCCTGAAGAACTGTTAAAATTTCCCCTGAATGGTTCTGATTGGTAATTGTATGTAACAATTCTACCTCCAAAATCTTACAAAATGGCTGCTTTCACCATGTTTAATCAACGTTCATGCATCTGGAAGTAAATCTGAAAAAAAAAAATGTACAACTTATAGAGTGTGTTATAGCCGGAGTAGCAGACTATTTTTGTGTTGGTGTAGTTGAGTGTTTTTTTTTTATTTGCTTATCTTCCTGGAAAGCAATAAAGTTTTAAGCTTCAAGACAAAAAACACAGACACAACTTTAGAAAGTGAAATGACAGTAACAGCAATGAGGACTCCCTGAATAAGGAGCAGATTCATAAAATGGTATTCTTTTTTTTCTTATAGGCTGAAACCAAGATCTGGGAAGATACTTTGATGGTAATTTATAAAAAGGTAGTGATCCTTAGGGCTCTTTAAAGATGCAGTCCCTTGAACACCAAAAATAAGTGGTAGCAAAAAAATAAAATAAAAAAATTTGCTAAGCCTTCATGTCTCAAAAATATAACACAGATATGTCTCCAGAGGGCAAGATGCCAGCAGGAATCTGCCACACCCTATGGATAATAGATTGCTGCCCAACAGGGTCAAATGGGGCATCCATGTTTGTGTAGCTTTACACCAATTGGAAGCAAAAACGTATGAAGTGCCTCAGGTGTCTCTCAAAACATTCCTCCGTTTTTTGTGGGACACAAGAAGCTCATCATATATAGATGCTTCCATTTATAGTCTTGAAGTCAAGGTTGTTCCACTATCTTTCGCCCTCTCTCCTTTTCTAGTTTTTGTCTATAGGGGTTTGTGATGGGGATTTTTTGTTGTGGGGTTGGTTTTCCCTGTGGAATGGAGTTATAGCTTTACACCAATTCTATTTCTCAAAGTGTCTGTCATTTTGATGATCAGCCAACCCACTGATACGTATCTTCACGATGCTCCCCCACTGCTCCTTCCAGTGCTGCCAGGTATGGCCATGTGACCTCTGCCCACAAGGTAGTCCTTTGGCCTAGTGGCCATTCTTCCGGCCTTATCACATGATAAAGGGAAGTGACATCATCAATTGCTATGCTTTTCGGCAGCTAAATGAGAGGTCCGGGAGCACTTTGAATGGCAGTATAAAAGGGTCAGAGGCTGGCCATAAAGTGACTCTACCACAGTCTCTTTAACCAAGTTCCTACTTTAAGGTCTAAGCAATAAGACCAAGAGCAATATACAAAAATGCTGTAACCTTAAAAACCAGCCAACAATCATCTTGCATTATTCTGACTGTCCTGGACTGAATATTAAATGGGGTTAAATCTGATTGATGTGGTTTTGCTCTCTGCTTTTAGTGATTACATTAGCATGTATGTCACTCATGTACAGTATTGTGCAGTGCAGCTTTATTCCAAAAAGGTTACAAAATGTAGGCATTGTGCACAGTTCTGCATTTCCCAGCCTTGGGGAGAAACATCAAAATAGGCAGTTGCTTTATTAAAAAAAAAAAATAGAGGTGTTGTTTAGACTGCATTTAAGTGACTGCAAAAACCAATATCTAATCATTTCATTTGTTTTTCATAAAGCCAGAGAGAAGGGATTTTATAAAATAAAATTGCATTAAAAAGAAAAATCAGCAATTGTAGAGTCACATATCACTATCAAATTTGCATGTAAAAAAAAAAACAAACAAAAAAAAAACAAGTGACAGAGACACTCCACCAGTTCCTCACTCTAACATGTTTCGCCTCCTACTGGGGTTTCGTTGTAGAGTTGACGTCTCTGCTGCTGCTTGTTTGATAAAGTTGAACCCAGAGCTTCGCGGCACCCACCACAGAAGAAGGGTGGTGGGTACTTGAGAGAAAATCTGGGAACATGAGTAAACTCAAAAACAAAGAAAAAAAAATACCACCTAAATGAGCAATGCACGTCATCCTGGTGTTCTGAAACTGCCTCTGTAAGTTGCCAGGAACAGGACTACTTAAAAGGTCCCATACACACTGCTTGAAGTGGCAACAGACAGCGTTGCCTATTTGGCATGCCATTTATAGCATTCTGACCATACGGTGCATCCTCATTCACAGACACTTTGTTAATGCACTCCCGCAGCTAAAGTTGGTCTCCCCACCTTTGCAAATCATCTCTCCACCTAACTATTGATGGGCGGCAGTGGACTAACTCCATTGTCCTGCATCTTTATGAGATTCCAGATCTGTTGGGAGGTCTCATTCCCAATGCACCAGGGAGTCTTCAGGTTCCTGTTGCAGTATGTTTAATGTAAAATAAATCAACCATGCAATGGGAAGAGTACAACCCTTCTCATAATCACAGCAGCAGACAGGTGAGGATTCTAATGCATGAGTACAACAAAATTATAATAATATATCCCTAAAACATCAACATCTCCTCTAAACAGAGGCATCATTTTAAGATGACTGACCCTTTAAAACTCATGTCTCGTGCATTTTATGGTCAGGACACTTTAAAGGGCTGAAGTAAATGAAGGCAACTCCATTTGCCACAAGCAGTATGTACAGGTTCTAATTGTAAAGCTTTCCATTCTTATGGCCAGGTACAGGCCAGATTGTGGATACATTCATAATTGATCACAAGCTCTGTGATTTTGTGCTGAAATGACAGGAAATTTGACTTCTGGTCTGTAAATGTCCAGCAAGGAAAGCCAATGGTCTATCAGAAACCTAGGGTCCCATTGTCTCTTTGAAGTTTTTCAGCTCATCTGTATACTGTTAATGTGTGGAATGTATGTTGGCTGGCAGGAACTACATGATAATAGGTCTGGGATCTAAGAAAAACCGATCCCCTACATGTAGTATTTGGTACTTGCAGTCTACCAGACTTATTTGTTAAGGCAGTGTAAACCGCAACGATGGCATGGCACTGCATTACAACTATTCAGCCCAATTATCATTAACTGCTATTCAGTCTTTGCAATTTGGTACTGTCTTGTTAAAACAAGCTTGCATGAGCTTATGATGTATAAATAATTCGGACCTTCGGATTTTAAGTGCAGCCATCGTCTTTGCCAAACAAAAGCAGCTACTTTATGACTTGAATGGACTTTCAAGTTTAGCAATTCACTGGTGACATCACTAAGCCACAAAATATCTACTTCCTCTATGAAGGCATGACAGGTACACTTAAACTGCTCAGTATTATTAAGAAAAGAGACGTGACCTACATAGGTTGACTGAGGATCACTTAGAAGCAGTCCTGTTATGATGCCCCCTTTCGTTGTCAGAGAAGACTGGTGTTAAAGCCACTGCAGTCTTCTCTGGCAGTGCTGAGGGGGTAATGTGAAGACTTAACTGGTCACCCCACTGCTGAAGCGGTCCTTCTCAATCATACTGACTTCTGCAGCAGTGAGGGTAGTGTCAGTTGAAAGGAAGAGGAGGATGATGGTTTTGGAGATCTTTTGTCAGCCTGTCCCCACTACATGTTCATTCGATCTTCAGCAGCTCCACATCGAAGATCAGAGTAGCATTGGGGGGTATGACTCCTGGATGCCCCGTGGCTCCATATGCAACGTCAGGTGTGCAGGTCAGTTTTGCTCGCTGGCCCAAGCTCATCTGGAGACACAAAGAAAGATACGTTTTGAACTATGCAGAGTCAATGGACTGTATTGTTAATGCCTAAGCTTAAAATTCATAATTATATATGTACAACAGTGGCAGTCAAACTTGATCCTTCCATGTGGGAGCCATGCTTAGTGATTAGCAGTACTGTACATTGATTTGGCTTTACTACTTCTTTATCTTCAAGATTGTAAGCTCCAAAGAGCAGGGCCCTCAATCCCCTCATGTTTTGCATTGTATTGTTATTGTTCTGTCACATATTCTGTCCCCCTTTGTAATGTACAGCGCTGAGCAAACTATTGGCGCTTTATAAATACTGTATAATAATAATAAATAATAATCAGCTGAAAACAACAAATAATCTTTGGGGTCAGTCAAAAAGACAATCACAATAGCTACTGTATTTTAAAGGATATATATTTATATTTAAATTACACTTATCCATCTTTCTTAAACCTCTTGACACAAATGACCCACGCCAACAATATTTACAGCCTGCGGCCCTAATGTTCTCTTTGCTGGCCGCATCTTTGCAGTCCATCCCCAGAGACATCTATGGGAAATTCAGCTGCAAATCAAAAGCACCTTTTAGTGAATTATTTTAATGAACTCTGAATAATCTCACATGTGGCAGTCGATCCCCATAGACAGCTATGCGAAAGTCAACTGATGTCAAATGTAAGAGGAATGCATGTGCCCATGCGTTCGCCTTTGTGTATGAGCATTGGGGGAGGGGGGGGGGGGGAGTCATGGCACTTTGAATACATTTTTTTTATTACTCTGTCACTTTACATTTTTTTTTTATCACTTCTATTGCTGTCACAAGCAATGTAAATATCCCGTGTAACAGGAATAGACACAGGTATTTACATGGAGGGATCTCTATGAGACCCTAAATCCCTCCTCTGCACTTGAAAGCATTAAAAGCACCTAGATTGGTGTTTTTGAATGCTTTCAGATTTTTAAAAATGGCGGCAAAGGTTTCCGAGTAAACCAGAAGTGATGTCAGTTGATGTCAGATGTACCACAAAGGAGAGTTGATCAAAACCGATTCCAATGTACTGGCTGGTCGCTCAGGATTTCTGGTGGGATGGGAGATCCCAGAGAGTGGCAGGAGGGGGGGACGTCCCCTCCTGTTGCTTGTATAAGCAATCGAGCTGCTAGTAGCCGCTCCAACTGCTTGTACAAGAGAGCCAGAGCTAAAAAAACAGTATTAGGGTGATTACTCCGTTACAACCACCGAAAGTACAGCAGTGGTGCCCATGAAATAATTTTCAGATCTTGGGGACTCCAGCTAAATATTATTATTGCCAAAGCTTATGATACATTTGCATGATCGCTAAGTTATAGATATAATAATAAATTTTAAAAAATAAGGAATGTGAAAAACTTGACACCTAGTGGATAATTTTTTAATACCCACTGCAGTATATGATAAAATTATGTAGTGGTCTTTTGCATTGATGGTCAGTGAAGAGGCTCTACCTTACATTGGCAGTCAGTGTAAAGATCTCCATTACGTCAGTGGTCAGCACAGAAGTTCTCTCTTACGCTGGTAGTCAGCTCAGAAGCTCTCCCTTACACTGGTGGTCAGCGCAGAAGATCTCTCTTGCACTGGTGGTCAGAATAGAAGATCTCCCTTGCACTGGTGATCTCCTTTACACTGGTGGTAAGTGTAGAGGATCTCCCTTACACTGGTGGCCAGCAAAAAGGTATTCCCTTACACTGGTGGTCAGCGCAGAAGTTCTCCCTTGCACTGGTGCTCAGCGTAGAAGATCTCCCTTGCACTGGTGGTCAGCGTAGAAGATCTCCCTTGCACTGGTGGTCAGCGTAGAAGATCTCCCTTACACTGGTGGTCAGTGAAGAGGTATTCCCTTATACTGGTAGCTAGCACATAAGTTCTCCCTTACGCTGGTGGTCAGCGATGAAGATCTCCCGTGCACTGGTGGTCAGCGATGAAGATCTCCATTGCACTGATGGTCAGAGTTGATGATCTTGTTTATTTATTTCATGTATTTATTTATTTCAGGTACTTATATAGCACCGTCAATTTACGCAATATACATATATATTGTACATTCACATCAGTCCCTAACCCTCAAGGGGTGTACAATCTAGGGTCCCTTACTTACATTCCTACATACACATACAAGGGCCATTTTAGACAGGAGCCAATTAACCTACCAGCATATCTTTGGAGTGTGGGAGGAGACAGGAATATCCACACAAGCACAGGGAGAACATGCAAATTCCAGGTAGGTGGTGCCATGGTTGGGATTTGAACCAATGACCCTAGTACTGCTAGGTGGAAATACTAACCACTTAGCCACTGTGCTGTCCACTGGTGGTCAGCGTACAAGATCTCCCTTACACCGGTGGTCAGCGAAGAGGTATTCCCTTACACTGGTGGTCAACATAGAAGATCTCTCTTTTACTGGTAGTCAGCGTAGGAGATCTCCCTGGCATTGGTGGTCAGCATTTATGATCTTCCTTACACTGGTGGTCAGCGTAGAAGATCTCCCTTGCACTTATGGTCAGCGTTTATGATCTCCCTTACAATGGTGGTCAGCGAAGAGGTATTTCCTTACACTGGTTGTCAGCATAGAAGTTCTCTCTTACACTGATGGTCAGTGCCCCTTACATTGATGGTCAAAGTACTAACCATTTACTTTCATGGAAATTTGAGAAGTTACAGTTACCTCGGGGGGTCAGTGGCAAAGAATATTCCTTTATGGACAGCTAAAAAGATCATTGGCATCAGAGAATACTTACTTGTGAGATGAGATGACAGAGTCCTCTAGTCCCACATCCCTGCCCCTGCCAAATTAGGTCAGTGTTGAAGCTATGCAGCACATTCTGGCCAGAAGCCAATCATCCACTTCTCAAGGAGCCCCCTAGCAACCCCATCGCATGCTCTAGGGTCTCAAGAACCTCAACCACTTTGTCTGCTCTAAAATATCTTAATGGCAGCAAGCTAAAACGAACCATTTCCACCAGAGAATAATTGTCAACTCAAAGAAAAGCATCAGAGAACAAGATGGACAATGCACATCTACTAAATGGATCATTGCCCCACTTCCCAAAGAGCCTATCAGAAAAACAGAAACAAAGTCCTAACTATGCAATGCCACAGTGTCCACAAACACGTACAGCGTCTGTCAGAGGCATTCCAGGAATGACATAGAGTCTGTGTCAGTGTCAGCTAGAGACTGGATTATGAGAAAACTGTGATGAAAATAAACACAGAGACGGAGGGGGTTGTAAAATCTTCTGTATTAACATTTAAAAATAGCACCCTCATTTATAAAACTGCCACTTTCAGTAACAGCAAGCCAGTACATGTCTGTAAATATAGACGATAAATTACTTTTATGCTGTATACCTCAGTATGAAAAAATAATCTCAGGGAAAACAAGCGGGCAAGGGATATGCATTACAGTCATCTCACTAGAAGACAAAATTGTTGTCTTGTTTTAAGTATAAGCGGAATAAAAATGGGGACAAGGACATGACTACCAAGTTCACTCTCCATTACTTATGAGAGGTCCAAAAGTTCAAATAATTTTATGAAAAGAACTCCCAGTAGATTTTATGTAGAAGTCACCAAAATGTATCATACACTTACTTCAAATATATTTGCAGGCAAAACTGTTTTTTCCAGCCTTAGAAAGAGTGCAGAATGGTCAGAACCTCTTTCAGTTTATGCTACTTTCTGTGTTCCCATAAGGGAGATTGTCCTCATTTCTTGTAGGGGCGGATGAATGGCGAGAACCTCTCTCAGCTTTCATTGGCATCTTTATTTTTACTACTAATTTTTCCATACCTCCTGTCCAGGTGACATTTAATGATTCTGTCTCTTCTTATGGAAACAAGAGAGCCCTCTGCAAAGGCAACATCTAATACTTAAATCTCTTGGTGCCTGCAGCTGATCTCTGCAGTAGTCAACCTAGATGGACTTGTTGTGTAGTCCATGTGGTCACGGAGAATTTGTCAGTGCAGCAGCTTTTTCAGTTCATATCTGGAGACTTGAAAGGGTAAAAATGTTTTATGTGAATGGGTGAAGCATTTATATTATTATTATTATTATACAGGATTTATATAGCGCCAATAGTTTGCTCAGCGCTTTACAATATAAAGGGAGACAATACAGCAACAATACAGTTCAATACAAGAGGGATAGGAGGGCCCTAGAAATAAGATTTGAACACAGGTATACAGTATCCTATCCTATTTCTATTGCATTGCAGGTCAGTTGGCAGACCTAAACCTGTAGCTCTCCCCCAACTTCTGTTTATTTGACGTATATTGGCACTATATCCACTAGAGCATTTGCATTTTGCAGAGCAGGCTAGGGACTGGCCATAGGACGACATAGTTGTTCAGCTTAAAGGTGTGTTGCAATATGTGTGAAGCAAAAATCCATATTTGCTAGAATATCACAGTATGCAGAGGGTTCATCCAGAATTTTTAATCATTTTGCAGAGCTCTTAAAGATATGGCCAGGGGTGTGTTTACCACAAGGCAAACAAGGCATTTGCCTAGGGTGGCATTTTTCAGGGTGGGGGGGCAGCACTGCCCCTTGGAAGAAGGGACGAAAGAAGGGACACACGCAGCATGGGGACCTGGTGGGTTCCGAGAGATGCTGTGGGTTTCATGACGGTGTATGCACAGCCTGACTCTCGTTCCTGAGGATGTCCAGAGCTGTAATGGTGAGTGTCTTTCTCTCTCTCGCCATGAGAGATGGTGGGTGGTGTATGGGGGGCAGTGGTAGCTAAATGCTCAGTTGGAGGGTAGGGGTGTTCTTGGTCAATGTCAGGCTCTTTCTGCGGGGGGGCGCCAATTTTTGTGTTGCCTAGGGCAGCACAAAACCTAAATGCACCACTGGATATGGCCACTTTATTAGGCACACTTGTTCATTTGCTTGGTAACACAAATTGCTAATCAGCCAATCACATGGCAGCAACTCAATGTATTTAGGCATCTAGACGTGGTGAAGATGACTTGCTGAAGTTCAAATCGAGCATCAAAACAGGGCAACACAGTGGCTAAATGGTTAGCACTTCCACCTGGCAGTACTAGGGACATTGGTTCGACAGGCATCACCTGCCTGAAGTTTGCATGTTATCCCTGTGTCTGTGTGGGTTTCCTCTGGGTACTCTGGTTTCCTCCCACACTCCAAAGACATGCTGGTAGGTGAATTGGCTCCTGTCTAAATTGGCCCTAGTATGTGTATGTATGAATGTAAGTTAGGGACCTTAGAAGGTACGCTCCTTGAGGGTTAGGGACTGATGTGAATGTACAATATATATGTATATTGCGTAAATTGACAGCGCTATATAAGTACCTGAAATAAATAAATACATGAAATAAATAAACAAGATCATCAACTCTGACCATCACTGCAATGGAGATCTTCATCGCTGACCACCAGTGCAAGGGAGATCTTCTACACTGACCACCAGTGTAAGGGAGAACTTATGCGCTAGCTACCAGTAAAAGGGAATACCTCTTCACTGACCACCAGTCCAAGGGAGATCTTCTACGCTGACCACCAGTGCAAGGGAGAACCTCTGCGCTGACCACCAGTGTAAGAGAATACCCCTTCGCTAGCCACCAGTGTAAGGGAGATCCTCTACACTGACCACCTGTGTAAAGGAGATCACCAGTGCAAGGGAGATCTTCTATTCTGACCACCAATGCAAGAGAGATCTTCTGCGCTGACCACCAGTGTAAGGGAGAGTTTGTATGTTCTCCCTGGGCCTACGTGGGTTTCCTCTGGGTACTCTGGTTTCCTCCCACACTCCAAAGACATGCTGGTAGGTGAATTGGCTCCTGTCTAAATTGGCCCTAGTATGTGTATGTATGAATGTAAGTTAGGGACCTTAGATTGTACACCCCTTGAGGCTTAGGGACTGATGTGAATGTACAATATATATATGTAAAGCACTACGTAAATTGATGGCGCTATATAAGTACCTGTTATAAATAAAATGATAAATTGAATGCTTTAGACCTCAGCATGATCCGGGGCTACACTACCCCTTAAATCATTGCCCTTGAAGGATGGTCTCTTTGATTTATGTCTAACCATTTCGGATGCAGTGTTTGCCTGTCAGCGTGGACGTATGCGTGTGATGAGTCTGGGCTCTTGTTTTTCAAGGCGATAACGTTATCAGTCCTTGTTTTAATGGTGATTGGAGGATTATTTAGTGATACTAGATTCACTGTGTAATTTGTGTAATTTTATATCTCAATAAAAGGTGTATGTTTGGCTACACTGCAGTTGGTCTTCCAGAGAAGCTTCTTTACTTTTGTCACCAATGCTTTATCTTTGATAAGATACAATAAAATAGAATGGGGAAGAAAGGGGATTTAAGTGTCTTTGAATGTAGCATGGTTGTTGGTACCAGATGGGCTGGTCTGAGTATTTAAAAAACAGCTCATCTACTGGGATTTTCATGTACAACCATCTCTAGGGTTTACAGAGAATGGTCTGAAAAAGAGTAAATGAGTGGCAGTTTTGTGGATGAAAATGCCTTGTTGATGTCAGAGGTCAGAGGAGAATAGGCAGACTGGTTGCTGCAACATTCAAATGCTATGGTCAGAATTTGGCATAAACAACATGAAAGCATGGATCCATCCTGCCTTGTATCAATGGTTCAGGCTGGTGGTGTAATGGTGTGGGGAATATTTTCCTGGCACTAGTAGGGTGTACCTAATAAAGTGGCCAGTGAGTGTAAGTTGCTAATGCTGCCTAACATGTTCCACCACATTAATGGCCTCCTCAGGGTAAAGTGCAGTGCATGCTAACCTGCTGTACTGGTTGGTTCACACCATAGAAATGCAGTCCATATGCGTTTCTGCATGTGCATTTTTGATACATTCCGGTGCATTTTTAAGGCTTCACCTTAAATAAAGATATGTGCGTTCCAGTGCATTTTTGGTGCATTTCAGATGCATTTCACAGCATTCCAGTACAGTTTGTTTTTGGTGCATTTCAGATGCATTTCACAGTGTTCCAGTACAGTTTGTTTTTGGTGCATTTCAAATGCATTTCACAGCGTTCCAGTACAGTTCGTTTTTGGTGCATTTCAGATGCATTTCACAGTGTTCCAGTACAGTTCGTTTTTGGTGCATTTCAGATGCATTTTACCGCGTTCCAGTACAGTTCATTACAGAAAAAATGCAGCATTTTTTTTCCCTGGAACTAGAACACACTAGAACTGACCGCACTGTTGTGAACCATGCCACTGGAAACCATATAGACCTACTATCCATGTGGTGTGAACCAGCCCTAAAAGTTGTGATCTGCGCTTTTTCTAATGTATTCACTTACATGGCTCTATATGAGGCTGTAAACCTCCAAAGTAGCTCTGCAGATGGTCATCAACTGCAGGAACCCGATTAGAACACGAGATGGAGCACCAGGAAAGAGACCTGCAGACACGCGTCTCCTATGATTTAACAGCCATGCAGCTGTCACTGCCTGACAGACACGCATTATAATGTGGAACTGAATATGCAATGATCGCTGGCCCTGTCAAGATGGGCGAATGGCTTTTACATATATTGCTCCTCGCTAAAAATAACTTTCACTTCTGTTTCCAAAGAGCGGTAAGGGAATATTTAAATGTCACTGTGATCCAGCTCTCTGCCTCACTGGGGAACCCGATTTAATATTGTGTTGAGAGAACTAGGACATGATTTGATGACTTTATACTAGTCTGAACACACAAATTAACTTCATTATATATATATTAAAAAAAAAAAACCCCTAAGATGTCTGTAAACCTGAAAGAATACAAATAGATCACTCAATTATATTGCATGCAATTGCTGATCTTTTTTTTTTTTATATATAATGCTTTTTATTTAAGTAAAATACCTATTAATGTTACCAGTTCAATCCCCTTCCTCGCTGCACACGGCATCGCTCTGGAGACACAGCAATTCCATGCAATTCCCTTCCAGTAATGTCAGCCCGGTATCTCATATTTCTTGTCTAATACACAATGGGGGAGAGACTAATGCAGGCCATACATGGCCCAAATTCCGAATGATTTTTCGTCCAAAAATCAAAAACATTGTCCGCTTGGTAATCCGATGGTGCCATCAATGATTTAAAAAAAATCGGCCGACCAAGTCATAAAGGTCACCCCATATAACAGGCAAAACTTCTGATCCTTCCAGGTCATGGATCATGCACATATTCTTTTCGGAAAAACGATTGTACGATTTGACCATCATTGAGTCAAAAATTTTTCACAGATTTTCCAAAAAGGGGAGGAACTACAAAAATCGGCTGGTGCTATTGACCCACTAAAAGAGCGAAAATTGGCCGATTATTCTTAGGTCCGATTTTCGGATGAAAAATTGGTCGAATTTTGACCCATGTATGGCCGGCATAAGGTTTCGTCCGAAAATCAAAAACATCGTTTGCTTGGTAATCTGATGGTGCCATCAATGATTTAAAAAAATCGGCCGACCAAGTCATAAAGGTCACCCATATAACAGGCAAAACTTCTGATCCTTCCAGGTCACGGATCATGCACATATTCTTTTCGGAAAGACGATCGTACGATTTGACCATCATTGAGTCAAAAATTTTTCACAGATTTTCCAAAAAGGGGAGGAACCACAAAAATCGGCTGGTGCTATTGACCCACTAAAAGAGCGAAAATCGGCCGATTATTCTTAGGTCCGATTTTCGGATGAAAAATTGGTCGAATTTCGATCCATGTATGGCTGGCATAAGGCTTCATGCACATTGGGCGTTTTGATAACGCTGGTAACGTTAGCTGTGTAAAGTCACATTTAAAACGTGAGTTTTTCAGCTTTTTTAGCGTTTTTACATTAGCGTTTAGCGGCGTTTTGCTGCGATTAGTGGCATTTTCCCACGTTTTTAGCATTCTCTTGTTTTTTTTTAAAAAAAAAACAAAAAAAGGTCCAAAAACACCAGTTTGCGGCATTTCATCACGCTTTGCCGCGTTTTCAGCGTTAGAGCAAAACTCCTTTAGAAATGCACTAGTCCTGGGTTTTTTTCCAGCCAAAAAACTTTGATTACAGTCTATGTGTGCATGGACACATAGGATAACATGCTGGGGGGTTTACTGGTTGTAGAAAAAAATGGCAAAAGCCAAAAACAGCCGCTGTAAAAACGTCCAGTGTGCATGAGAACTTAGGCTCCATGAACACGGGACGTTTTTATAATGCTGGTAATGTTAGTTGTGTAAAGTCATGTTAAAAATGTGAGTTTTTTTAGCGTTTTGGCATTAGTGTTTAGCGGCGATTAGCGGCATTTTCCCGCGTTTTTCTGTATTTGCATTTTTAGCAGTTTTTTGGGGTAAAAAAAATCCAAAAACACCAGTTTGCGGCATTTTATCGCATTTTTCAGCATTAAAGCGTTTTTATAGCTTAAAAACTCCTCTAGAAACCCACTAGTTCTGGGTTTTTCTCCAGCAAAAAAACGCCCCTGCCAAAAAACATTGATTACAGTCTACGTGTGTATGGACACATAGGATAACATGCTGGGTTGTTTACTGGTTGTAGAAAAAAATGGCAAAAGCCAAAAACAGCCGCTGTAAAAACGTCCAGTGTGCATGAGGACTTAATAAAACTGGTGCATGCAGAATCTGGTACAGTTGTGTATAGTAGCCAATCAGCTTCTAGGTTTTAGCCCTGGTTCACACTAAATGCGACTTTTAAATCGCGCTACTTTGCTTCAATTAGCGCGATTTCAAAGCGGCTGGTTAGTGCTATTTCCTGTGCAGCTTGTCTGACATCTGTGAGACTTCATCCCCATGAAATCCCCAAAAATAGTGCAGGAACCTTTTTTCAAAATCGGTCCTGCACTGCAAAGTCAGAGTCGCACCGATATGAATGGTTCCAAAGGCACATATAGGGTGCGACTTGTCATGCGATTTTGAAAACTGTCAAATTGCATGACAAATCGCATTTGTGTGAACGGGGGCTTATTGTCAAAGCCTAATTGAACAAGCTGAAGTTAGAAGCTGATTGGTTACCATGCACAGCTGCACTATATTCTATGTGCACCAGTTTTAGGCTGGCCATAGACGGGCCGTTTATCGGCCAAATTGTCGGCCGATAAACAAAAAATCGGTCGTTGCTGCCATGGATGCTGCCACCAATGCTTACGAAAAATGGCCGTTTTTCGTGGATTTTCCAGCATGACCGATAAAAAGAAATGAGAAGATCCGCGATCCGGCATTGCCCCACTAACGGTGTGAACATCGGCCGATTTCTCTTTCTGACAAATATTCGGCCGATAAATGACCCGTCTATGCATGCATTAGTAAATCTCCCATATTATGTTACGTACAATGTGCTTTCCTTGTCCTCTACTGAGCTAAACATAGGGCAGAGAGGGTCGGTGACTAGCAACTGACTGACAGTAGCTGTCACTGTCATCCTTTCTCGCAGCAGTGAAGAAGCGTCACTACAAGACCCCCCCCCCCCCCAGAGAAACAAAAGCCTGATAGTGGTTACATGACCGCTAATAAAATATCTTAAAAACAAACCTAGTTTACCTTTTTTTCTTTCATTTTTTACATGCATGCTAAATAATGCATTATGAGTCTGAAGAACACCTATAACCCTCAAAACATTATTTTATGAAAACAGAGAACCTGTAGAATAAAAAAAATGATTTGTGTCGAGCAAATAAATACCAAAATATGTCAGATCTCAAAATTTCGTGCATCCCTGAAATGGTGACAAACTGCTCTTTAGATTGAAGTTAACTTAAATTATGCCCATAGAATTACTCCTCTCACACTGGTGTGTATACCTAATGTGTGGTGTAACTGGTGTTTGTGTATGTACAGTATGTACGCTTTGTTTATGCTTGGGTGTACACAGGGAGAGGACCTTTACAATTTTTTTAAATTATATTACTAGATTTTATCATGTTTATTTTTTTTTACTTGAATATATTACTATCATTAGAGGGCTTACCAGCCTCCTATGTGATACCATTATGTAGGTGACAGGTCCTCTTTATGGAGGACATCAGGGTTATATTAAAATCCTCATTTCTCCCCTCCATTTTGCTTTAGGAGACAAAAAGTGCAGAATGCACTCACTCTCTTTATCCTGGCCACAGCCTGCATCAGTCTCACAGCTGTGAACCCAAAAGTGCTGAGGACAGAATGCTTCCAGGTTCATTGGTCATTGGAGAGATAGGGCCTAGGATCTGTCCTCTGTGCTTCTTATTGGCCATTCTGAGCAGGAGAGTCCAGGGACCATTTAGTATACCTGTGAGCTTGCCTGAAACCTTTCAATGCCATGCCATGTGCTACACCAAAGGATCAATGCAAACCTAACAATGAACTTCTCTTATTTGCTCCATTTTTGGTCTGCTAAATATGCTATCTGTCCAATAAGTGAAAAAATAAAGGCTGATTATGTCAGAAATCTTGTGAGATGATAACCTATCTGCCTTTGTATAAGGAGGGGTTATGGAGATGAGAGGAGACAAGGAAGCCAAAGACAAGTCAAAACCCAAACGAAAATTCTTGGTTGTTAGTTTTTTGCATCATTAGTGTTCCAGCAGCACGACACGATTTTCGTGTTGCAAACAAAAGTGCCTCATCCAACATGTTGAATTTTGTTTTGAAAAAGGAAACAAATGATGGCACAATCACATGCATCATTTTCATTTTTCGATTGACAGAACATTCAGTTTTCAACTCATCTATGGTCTGCCATACAGGGAGGGAAGGAGGAGATAAGGAGGGTTTATGAAGATGAGAATGGAGGAAGAGATAAGTAGGGGTTATGGGGATGAGAAGGGAGGAAGAAATAAGTAGGGGTTACAGTGAGGAGAAAGGAGGAGGAGATAAGGAGGGGTTATGGAGATAAGAAGGTAGGAGGAGATAAGGAGGGGTTATGGAGATAAGTAGGTAGGAGGAGATAAGAAGGGTTTACGAAGATGAGAATGGAGGAAGAGATAAGTAGGGGTTAAGGCGATGAGAAGGTAGGAGGAGATAAGGAGGGGTTATGGAGATGAGAAGGGAGGAAGAAATAAGGAGGGGTTATAGTGATGAGAAGGGAGGAGGAGATAAGAAGGGGTTATGGAGATAAGAAGGTAGGAGGAGATAAGCAGGGTTTACGAAGATGAGAATGGAGGAAAAGATAAGTAGGGGTTATGGCGATGAGAAGGGAGGAAGAAATAAGGAGGGGTTATGGCGATGAGATGGGAGGAGGAGATAAGGAGGGGTTATGGCGATAAGAAGGTAGGAGGAGATAAGGAGGAGTTATGATGATGAGAAGGGAGGAAGAGATAAGGAGGGGTTATGGTGATGAGAAGGTAAGAGGAGATAAGGAGGAGTTATGGTGATGAGAAGAGAGGAGGAAATAAGGAGGGGTTATGGAGATAAGAATGTAGGAGGAGATAAGGAGGGGTTATGGTGATGAGAAGGAAGGAGGAGATAAGGAGGGGTTATGCAGATGAGAATGTAGGAGGAGATAAGGAGAGGTTATGGTGATGAGAAGGAAGGAGGAGATAAGGAGGGGTTATGGAGATAAGAAAGTAGGAGGAGATAAGGAGGGATTATGGTGAAAGAAGGAAGGAGGAGATAAGGAGGGGTTATGGAGATAAGAAGGTAGGAGATAAGGAGGGGTTATGGTGATGACAAGGAAGGAGGAGATAAGAAGGGGTTATGGAGATAAGAAGGTAGGAGGAGATAAGGAGGGGTTATGAGGATGAGAAGGGAGGAGGAGATAAGGAAGGGTTATGGGGATGAGAAGGGAGGAGGAGATAAAGAGGGGTTATGCAGATGAGAAGGCAAGAGATAAGGATGGGGTTATGGAGATGAGAAGGGAGGAGGAGATAACGAGGGGTTATACAGATAAGAACGTAAGAGGAGATAAGGAGGAGTTATGGATATGAGAAGGGAGGAGGAGATAAGGAGGGGTTATGGAGTTGAGAAGGTAGGAGGAGATAAGGGGGGTTATGGAAATGAGGAGGGGGAGGAAATAAGGAAGGATTCTGGAGATAAGAAGGGGAGTTATGGAAATGAGTAGAGGAGGAGGAGCTAATCCATCAGAAATTAGGTAGGCACGGCTGACACCACATGCTTAGAAATTCATACCTGTGATGTAAAGTCAATGAGGAAGGAAGGAGTATACTATATTCTGGCATATCAGCAGTAATGTGTCTACACTTGCAGCATGTTTTCAGAGATAAAACATGGGAACATGTGTATGTATTCCAGAAATGTACTAAATATATGTTTTTTTCTTTAATGTTGCCTTGGCGTACACTTTACTTGCTGTTATTCAGTGAATGTGGCATTTACATAAAAAACAAATTCAAAATCAATAAGAAATTGTCTTAGTACAGTGGAGCTTACTGAAAAATCCCTCTGAGAGTCTATGGAATCAAATTTGACTGCTAATCCTATGCAAATGTTTCCAGTGTTCCTCACTGTCTCCCCCTTGGTAGAATGTACATGCTTTATCAGCGATTCATGCCAATATACAGAGACAGAAGACTCTATGTGCCTAACTGGTGAAACAAAGGCACAGAAGAGTGGAAGTGTTGCTCATGACAAACAGGTTTTAGATATAATGTATGGACAGCAGGGACAGTGTGCAGTCTCTAATGCCCAGTACACCCAGAAAAAACATATTCGGAGCCATCACCCGATAATCTATTGGTTAGTACACAGCATTCAAGAGCCGATTATAACTTTGGGGTCGCAGCAATGTAAACCTTACATCCAATGCCAAAACTGCAGCAATGGGGTGCACAATGGCATATTGATCATTATTAGGGAACACTAACAACTAATGACCACTGCTGAGCAACAAGGAGGTAAGCAGGGGGCATATTGACCATAAAGGGGGCACACTGACTTTAAATGATTTGGGGAAGGGGAACACCAATGACTACCAACAGTGATAGAGCACTCAACACTGATCGCCAACAAGGCGGCACATACCATTAACCACCAACATTTAGAAAACTGGAAACTACAAGCTGTTCTGTGCGTTACATATTCCTGACCCCTGCACCCTGCCTGCCACACTGTATACGTTATGTCCTAAACTGAAACAATTTTGGGGATGTTTTTACTGTCCTGGCATTAGTAGGCCTCAAAAATGTGATAGACAGTCCAATCATCACATTTTTAAAAAAAATTTGTTTTTTTTCCCCGTTATATAGTAAACAAATAAATAAGCCAAGGGGTATTAAATACTGCCAAAAGAAGGCTCTACTCATCTGAAAAAAAGTATATAAAATTAATTCGAGCACAGTGTTGATAAAAAACAAAAAATGGCCTGGAAATTAAAGGATAAGGGAGTCTTGGGAAACATGTAAGAATGGGACCAAACTCAACGTTTAAAGGAAAAATAACTACAAACATTTCTTCAGTTGCCTAAATCTCTGGATATTTTAATATGTAGTTTTCTATATAATCTCTGCTCTGCTTAAAGTGGTTGTAAACCCTTACACATACCCAGTGAAGAGACTGGCCTCAGGTGATACACAGAGATTAAACAAATCCTCCTAGATAAGTGGTACCTGTTTATCTGCAGTATTCTCTTCTCTACATCATTCAAAGTACTGAATTTATAAAGTGTTTCTGAGAGTTCAGGGGTGGAGAGCTGAAGTTACACTCTACAAAGCTCAGTGAGGAGAGCTCTGAGAGCTGATTAGAGGGAAGGGAAGGCAAGGGACACCCCTCCACACAGCTCTCAGGAACAGAGCTGAGGCTGTCAATCTGATGGAGATCCCTCCCGTCACCATTTTTCTCTTGGTGTCAGGAAAGTGTGTCAGAAGTGATTCATGCTGATAGCAGATGAATGAAGCAGCACTCAGAAATCACACTATGGAGGGATATGCTTTGTTCATATTTCATATCTGAGGTTTACAAACACTTTAAGCATTTGTTTTTTCATTATATGGTCAGTTTGAATAGGCCCAATATGCAGCAAGTTGACTTTAATACACTTCAAGGGTCACATCTTATCATAAATTATAAAGGATATATTTATACCTGTGCAATTCCATCATCCCATCCTTTGATCACTTCCTGTCGTCCTAACCTGAACTTGAAAGGCTTGTTTCTATCCCTGGATGAATCAAACTTCTTTCCATTCTGCAGCATGCCTGAAGAAGAAAAAACATAAAAAGATTATCAATATTGCAGAAAAACCCGGGCCCAGTAAAAGTGAACATACACCTGTAGATCATCTGCAGAGAAGGGTCATGTTAGATCCACCTGTCTAACTTCTTCACCATGGAAAAGCCTTGAAATACTTTTACTGATTATACACCTGCTGTATAATTAGCACCACCTTCTGTATACAAAGTTATTTTCAGTAAGGATCTTAAAATGAATTGAATACCTGTATGATGAAAACAAATTAAAACAGTGAAAATGGGGGTATCCCCTAATATTAAAGTGTTACTAAACCCAGAACCCCACATTCACTATATCTGGTCTCCCACAGTACACACAACATGGAAATGCAATTATTTTAGTAAATATGTCTCTGTCTGGACAGTGCCGATTGGCCCTGTGCTGATCACATGAACTCTCCCAAGGAAAAAAAAAAAAAACCTCTCTAGCAATACACACCAAACTGAGCATGTGCAGAATGTCTTATCAGGAGATAAGAGGGGGACAGTGGAAAAAGGGGAAGATCAGAGAAGTCAAGGTCAAATGGCATTTTACACAATGCAGAGGTTTAACCCCTTAGGTTCCACAGAGAGTAAAACAAGCATGCTTTACTGCATCTACAGACTTATTTTACTGTTGTGGGTTTAGTAACACTTTAATGGTCACTGTCAAAATGATCTCTTACACTCATATTCAATGTAAAACCCCCTTTGCATTGGTGATCTGTGTAGGTGAGGGATTAATTCACCACTGCACACAGCTCACAGAACCACTAGAACCCTCATAAGGAGCCCTGGTTCAGAAAGGCAGTGTGGAAATGTGCATCTATTCCAAAGATGTGGTAAAATGTTTTTTAATTTTGCCTTAATATACACTTTAAAGTGAAATTAAAGGCTTGTTTTTTTTTTTAAACAACAAACATGTCATGCTTACCTGCTCTGTGTAGTGGTTTTGCACAGAGCAGCCCAGATCTTTCCTTTCTCAGGTCTCCTGCTGGCGTTCCTGGCCCCTCTTTCCTGCCTAGTGCCCCTTAGAGCAAGCACCTTGCTATGGGGGCATAAATGCAGCCTTGCTCTGCATGTCCATTCACACATGGAGCATAGCTTGGCCCCACCCCTGCTCTCTCTACATTGGCTCACTGGCTGTGATTGACAGTAGTGGGAGCTGATGGCTTCTGATGTGTCCCAGCCAATGAGGAAGGAGAGACTCAGGACAGCCGAGGCTATTGTGCACATCGTTAGATCAAGATGGGGCTCAGGTAAATATTAGGGGGGTTGGATGCGTCGCTGCATACAGAAGGTTTTTTACCTTCATGCATGAAGGTAAAAAACCTCAAGGCTTTACAACTGCTTTAAGTACAGTAATTCTATAAATGTGGCATTTACATAAAAGGCACATACATAATTCAAAATAAAACTGGATTAATACAGTTCAGTATATTGATAAATCCGTTGTTTGAGACTCCTTTAATCAAATGTGACTGATAGTTCTATGTAAAAGTTTCCATTGTTCTTCACTCACTTCCCCTTGGCATAATGCACCTGTTTGCTACCATTACATGCAAATGAGGATCCCTAGTAGTTGATGGAAACCTGGTTGACAAAGGCTCTGTTCGATCATCCCTAGTAACTGTGAAAAAAAAAAACACATTTGTATTGTCCCCTGGACAGCGTAGGTGGCTGGCACCCCACCATTTGGTGAGATAAGGACATGTCTACTGGTGGCCAAGCCAGCTGCAGTATGTCTCCAGCAGCCCGATCTCCAGTAGTGAGAGAAAGAGGGAAATACGGTTTTCTCTGTATTGTTCTAATTAATGCTAATGCCTAGAATATGCAAAGCAAGAATAGTCAGTGAATATGAAACTTAATATTTTGCAATAATATCTACTTTTGTCTTCTTGGGTTCTTGTCTTCTAGAGAAGGCCTCCTGCAGTTCAGTCATGCTACTGGTGTTAGGTGCATGTGCAGATACATACACAGTATACTGATGGCCACATCCGTATGGACAAATTTATATGCATAAGTAGGAAGAGATGCCCAGTAGATGGGCTTGTGAGCACACTGCTCAACAGGTCTTGTTACGAATATACTCCTGGAAAAGATGAGCAGTGGTGATCCAAAAACACACGATCACACAGTCAACAGTTGGCCCATTGAAGTGGTGCTGATGGATGTCAGTGAACAACCAGCAGTTAGCCTTGGGCAGACTACAGAAAGAAACTTAGGGCCAGATGGAGACATCCCTCTGAATTGGAACGAGTGAGTGTGAATAGATCAACAGTGGTATCAGCCAAACCCTGTAGGTGGCAGTTGCCAATAGTGCTAGGGACCTACCACAGTTAGAAAACAGCAATAATAACAATAACAATAAAAACTGCCTAATGGATTATAAACTATCCAGTTGCAGATGTTGCATGTTCCTTTTGGAGAATATCTCCAATCTCTTCCTATCTTGGTGAAAGGTGGTCACTGGAACAGAAGGTTAGGGTAAACCTCTTCAATAGAGACATACAACAAGTAAAACTTTTCTACTAAAGCATGCAAGGGGCAAACATTCTGTTGGGTTTACATTTCTGTCTATATCCCTGCTGGGGAACATACTGTAGCTCATGTGCAAAGTACTGCCATCACCATCCAGACAAGGCAATTCTCTAGATTTAAATTTACAGAAAAGAAGAGTCAGTTGATACCTCACAAAGATGAAGGTTTGCTATTAAAACAGCTAGACATTATACAAAGTGGTCTTATTATTAGCTTACTCACACTAGGATTGTAAATTCGTATTTTCTCAGGGTTGCTATAGTTCTTAACATCAGCAGGCCATATGCTACACAATTAACACTTGTGGGGTTCTTTTTCTAATTGGATGATCCCAGCATGGTCCTATTAGAAGAAAAAGAACATTTCTATAACTGTTATTCCTATCATTATGAGTTACAAAATGTATTTTGGTTAACTGAAAATATAATAATAAGGCTGGATGGATGTCTACATTCTGAATACTCATTGGCCAGCATTGAGAAGAAGCAATGTAAAAGCAGGGAAGCTGGCTCAAACCTGACAACACTAATATTTGTGTTGGACTGTTGAAGGACACATCCAACAAACATGGAGTTATGCACCACCGTTGGAGGAGCAGCATATTTCTGCTGAGGGTTTTTTAAATGTGCATGTAAACTTATAAGAGTACTTTTGTTACATTCACTGAAGTACATCAGCTGAACTTTTAGGCTCAGAGCCACCAACCCACTTGTGAGGCCCCTGCAACAGGTAGTTCTATGCTACTATTATTACAAAAATAATGTCCAGGGACATTCTGAGGGTAACATTGCAGTGCTCAGTGAGGCACTGTGAGGTGATTAAGAGGACCACCATTTTTCCATTTCCATCAGGTACATCAGGGTTTGACAGATCTTCACAAAACCTAAATGCCTAATTGGAGTGGGCAAGTTTGGAGTTTAAAGCAGACCTTGCAATTCAGGCACGGTCTGCTTATTCCAAGGCTCAACAAATCGAAACCAGGGTGGCTCCATCCACACCTAGGCATTTTGGGATCACGGCAGAATCTTTGTGATCGCAAACCGCAGGTTCAGGTTCCATTATTTTCAATGGCATCTAAAATGTGGTGTGGTTTTGCCGTGATTGTTGCATTCCAAATCGCATTGCATGAAGCTTGTCGCCCAAAATTTGCCTTGCCATGGGCGCCGACATGTTCTGCTATGTTCCATGTTAACCAGATCACACACAGTCAGCATGCAAATTTCTGTAGAGGAAGCGCTGTTTTGCCGTTACCTTGACACAATTGTACATGTATTTTGCCTATGCACAATTTTCAATATAAAGGAAGTTGTGTTTTGAAACATTCACTCCTACAAGACTTTGTAGGACCGAGGAATCTTTTGTATATGGGTAGTAAAGGCAGCGTGCTCTTCGGAGTAAAATCTTATAAATAACTAAGGCCACATGCACACTGAGTGGGTCCATAGAAAGTTCCTATCAGCCAAACTTTCCTGTTCATAAAAGACATAAAGGATTTGGGCATGTTTTTTTTGTAACTTGTTTGATTAGCAGTTTCCCCCAGCAAGGCAAGAGAGCTTCCCATAGATTTGAGATCCCCCAACTGAAAACATAGTGACGTCTCATGTAAGACCATATGTGCCTCCAGCTTCAAATTATCCAACATGTTCAGTACACGGTTCTGTTTTAGAAAAGTTGGATGAATCATGTTTTAGCCGCTGTTAAGGTTTACATTGGAAGAGGTTACAATGTCCATTAGGAAGTTCATGAACAAGCAATCCACAGTAACTGGGAACCCCACGTTCCACAGGGGTTCTCAATCCGGTCTACTTTTAATCTTGGTGCTATTTTAGCTACATATTCTATCATGTATTCAGACACAAGTTGTGCTCATGAACTTGGTTATTAGTTGTTCCATCAACAGTTTTCCTAGCAGGCATGAGATCTTCCCATAGACTTGAGATCACCTATCTGAAAACATAGCGACTGTTGTCTCATGTGAGAACGTAAACTGCAACGACTATGATGGAGAGCTTCCAGCTCCAAATGAACTAACATGTTCAGTACACGGTTCTGTTTTTAGAAAAGGTGGATGAATCACGTTTCAGCCTCTGTTAAGGTTTATACTGGAAGACGTTACAATATCCATCACTGCAGCTATGTCAGATTTTCCGTCTTCTCTGGCTCCTGTCACCCGCTCACAGCATCTGCTCTTCTTGCTACAAACCTGCAGGTCTGGCATCCACTGCTGGGAGGTGAGCCAGAGATCTTCCTGAACGACAGACTCTGAACTTTCCATCAGGAAGTTCATGAACAAGCCAGCTACAGTAACTGGGGTCCCCACACGCCACAGCAAGGGGTTCTCAACCAGGTCTACGTATACCCCGGAGGTTACTTCTGTAAAAGCAACACATTCTATTGCATGCAGAAACGAGATGTGGACATGGACTTTGTTATTACATTACCAGTCAGGTTTCCCTTTCACTCGGACTATGAAAGTTTTATAGTAAGCTATGTACTTTATTAGGAAAAGCATCCAAATCCCTTAAAGGGTAATTCCACCTTTACACCAAATATTAAAAATGAATTCCCTGCTGCTATAGTCTCCACTGCATTTATCTGTTGTGCTGAAAATCATCAGCTACCCATGTATGCCGGTGTACCAATCCAGCCCCAATGATGGTGGACCAGCATAAAGCCTGCAATGTTTAACAGTCATTGGTCAGTGTGGGCATGTGATCATTGGCTATTCTTTCTTCCAGGACAGAAGAAGAGACTCTCATTGGTCAGTGCTGACCAATGTCCACTGCTGGCTTTATGCTACTATACAGCCTCCAGGGCTGTGTACAGAGTTTAAAACGTATGAATGGTATACGCTGGCGGTAGATACTTCTTGGCACAGGATTGGAAGAGTGGGGAGGGTGTAAAGGTGGAATTGCTTTTTAGTTCTATGGGAAATAAGCACCATGTATTTACTGTCCACCAGCTAATGACCCCACTGCCAGCATTTGTGAGAAATTCCTGCTATTGGGCACATACACAAAACTCCCCTTGCTTCCCCATAATACAGTACTTGAGTAACCAATCACAAGGCCCAACATATACAGCGGTAGACTGAACGTGCAGAGCTCAGTGTAAAGCAAGGTGTACACATTCATTTTTTTATCGGGCAAATGGATGGTTGAACAGAAAAAAAAATCTGACAGATTCCTGCATCAACACAATGATGTGTGATGTAGAGATCTCTCCTGTTGGGCTATTGTATTCTGGTAAAGGGGACTCCCCCCACCTGAATACACTGATCAGTGTTTGCAGCCATTGGCTACAAGCGCTGAACGAATTCTGGTTTTCCAGTAAGAACTTTTGACAGAAGCCAGTTGTTAGACCAACTTCTATTGAACAGACAGTGATACACATGTACCGAACGTCACACGGTTACTGCTGACTTTTGGTACATGTGTATTGGGCTTTAGTTTCATCTTGCTCAAACTCCTCCATCACTCCTACTGAAAAGATTCAGCATAGAGCTGTCTGACATTAACTCTTAGATTGTAAGCGCCAAGGAACAGGGCCCTCCTAACCCTCTTGTATTGAACTGTATTGTCTCCCTTTATATCATAAAGCGCTGAGCAAACTGTTGGCGCTATATAAATCCTATATAATAATAATAACAACCAGCCTGCCTCAAAGGGTTATGCTTCTATGGGCTATGAGCTTTGAAATCCAAGCATGCCTTGCTGATGTATTTTGAGGGCACCCTGAATGTAACTTAGTCCAAAAGACATAAAAAAACGAATAAATTCATATAATGTTCAAAACTATATCTGTCATTTAGTTTGAAATATAATAAAAGTATTAAAATATAACGAGTTTGCCGTAGTTAAAACACATCCAAACCCAAAAACAAACAAAAAATATATATGCTTTAACTTTTTAGGTAAAGTTCATTTTTTTTTACTTATATGTGTATATGCAATGTTAATTTAAAATATTACATTTATTTATACATTGACTTATAACAACTTGTTTCTGTGTATAGCGTTTAAATAGTTAATGCTCATCATAAAAGCGAGCTTTTCTTTACTGGTGTACATTACAGTGCCTCCGTGTTCCACTCACTCATTGCAAATCTATAGGTGTGACCAGACAGGAAATAACAGACTTAAAGGGTCAGGCCACTTTAATGTAGATAAGAGTGTTAAATGACATCATGGTTACTTACAGCTCTTAATGGCACCCACAATGAGCATATGTCAAGTGTACACAGTAGCAATGGCCATATAATACATTCTTTTCTGATAGCTGGAAGGAGTGCGAACACACAAAGCTGTGTGGGAACAGAGAGAGATACTGAAAAATGTTGTACAAGAGGAAACATAAGAAACCAACAGACATCTAGGTGGACTGATCCTTTAAATTCAAAGATAAATGATCATTAAAGGTGGATTTAAAAAAAACTCTCTATATAAAATACAGTATGAAAAAATGTATGGAGCAACGAGAAAATGTGATAAAGCTGTATCAACGACTACTTGGAAGCAACCGTTGGCCTCAAAATCTAAACTTCTTGGAAATACACTATAGCAGGGGGTGGCAACCTCCGACATTCAATGCCTTTTCAGCTGGCACATGACTGCATTGGCTGTAAATGACAGCTCTTAGGCTGTCAATTACAAATCCAGGATCACACATCTCCCTGGCATAAGTGAGAATGTCAGTGACTGAGGGGGCCTGCCCATCTGCCGGCTAGGAAGATCTCTCATCTGCCTGCCAGAAAGCCCTCTTATCTGCCCACCAGCAAGCCCACATGCCTGCACACAGCGGTACCATCAGCATAAAGGTAGGGGAGACAGGACAGTGTTTAAAAAGTGTTAGAATAGATTCCCAGGTAAACAATTAATTGTAATGTCCCACACTCCTATTTACAGTGGTAGCCTCATCTATATTTCCAAAGGGCAGCCAATAGGGTTCAATTGTGTTGTTATAATACTGTTTTCTTGTTAGTGACACATAAATAAGCATAATTCAGCAAATTATTTGGAAACCATTATTACAGGTAGCGTCAGTGAGCTAACATGAGGTCTGAGGTTTATGGATTGCAGCTGGTCTAAGGTCTGAAGTGAATGTTCTGGGGCTTATATGAAGTCTGAAATGCATGAATTGGGGCTGGTCTGAGGTCTGAATTGCATATGTGCATTGGGGATGGCTAAGGTCTATAGGTGACAGTTTTGAGCCAGCTCTGAAGTCTTACGGTGAATGGTTTTGGACCTGATCTGAGGACTAAAGATGAAGGTTGTGGGCCTGATCTAAGATCTAATGGTGAATGTTTAGGGCCTGATCTGATCTTCTAAGGTGAAGAATTTGGGTCTGATCTAAGGTCTAAAGGTGAAGGTTTTGGGCCTGATCTGAGGTCAAAAGGTGAAGGTTTTGGGTTTGATCTGAGGTCTAAAGATGAAGGTTTTGGGTTTGATCTGAGGTCTAAAGATGAAGGTTTTGGGCCTGATCTGAGATCTAAAGGTGAAGGTTCTGGATCTGATCTGAGGTCTAAAGGTGAAGGTTTTGGGTCTGATCTGAGGTCTAAAGATGAAGGTTTTGGGTTTGATCTGAGGTCTAAAGGTGAAGGTTTTGGGCCTGATCTGAGATCTAAAGTTGAAGGTTTTGGGTCTGATCTGAGCTTCAAAGGTAAAGGTTTTGGGCTTGATCTGAGCACTAAAGGTGTAGATTGTAGGACTGATTTGAGGTCTGAAGTTGATGGTATAATCTTGATCCAAGCTCTACAGGTGAAGGTTTTGGGCCTGATTTGAGCTTCATAAGTAAAGGTTTTGAGTCTGATTTGGGGTCTAAAGGTGAATGGTTTGGTTCGGATCTGAGGTCTGAAGGAACAGAAATTAACCACTGAAATTTTTTTGCTATGCTGTATGTTACTCCTAAGCAAAGTGATTGTTGTTTCAACAGTTGCTAATTACCAAGTAGCCCGGTAGTAGAACAATGATGGAGACAAATGTGTGCAGTGTATTGTGTGCAGATTCCGACTCCATTTCACAGTACCGCTTTAAACCATGGCCAAATTTAGAGTCCAGTGTAGCCACTTCCACTCTTTCCCATGGTACACTGAATGTGACTAATCTGGGACTCGTGATTTCCTACATACATGACAAAATATTGCTGGCTGCCCCTGCGCTAAAGCTTCTACTAAGTCAGAGTTCCTGGTTGCCAAGCCACACTGATTTTCTCTGGTAGTACTGACACGGACATGTCTGCATCTTTAAAATGGACAGATAATCCAACCTACTTTCATTCTAACACAATGTAAATGATTCAGTGAGTACCTGTTTGCCCCAAATCTTTCAGTTCAGTTAAATCTCTTCCTTTGAGAGCTGGGAAGTGCATACATGATACTCAACTTTTCAGATGCTGACAGTCAAATATAATCCACTCTATCTTTTGCCACAGCTCTGCATAGTTTCCCTCTGGGATAGAGAAGTACATTAACAACAAATAAGGTGCCTTGTCACTAAAAACACTGCAATGATGGATGAGCCAGACCAATTGTTCTGCCATGTGTAACTGAGTCATCACATCAGCTACATGACTGATGCACAACTTGCTGCAAGCTGCCATCAAGCAGCCAGTCCTATCAACAACCTAATGTCTTGTGCTTGCTCCATCTCCAGTCCTTTGCTGGAAGTGACAAGTGCATTCGAGATCTGGATTACATCCTCTGCTACTATTTACTCAAAGTAAAGGCTTAGCAGACATAGGTGTGTATTCAAGAAAAGGATAAATATTATTCGTACCAACGGTCACCAAATGGAAAAAGATGACCCCACAATAGACTTTCACAATGAAAAATATTTGTTTCAGTTTGAGTACAGAGTGGTGGTACAGAAGTGGAGCTCTACTTATCTGAGAGGCAGAAAATAACTCATTGTTCAAGGAACCCCAATGCAATCTCTGGAAGAACCCTAGGTTTTAACGGAACTCTGGCTGTACTACAATATGTTTCCACCTACTTTCTCTCTTTAGAGGGATGCAAGACCAAATGGCAAATGATCTTTTATTTGTCAGACTACAGAACAGCCATGAATGTCCATTAGGGAGTATACACATTGATAAACTTCTGCAGCTGGTGTCCAGCCATCTAGAATCTATGCATGCTCTAGGGCAGTGATGGCAAACCTATGGCACGCGTGCCAGAGCTGGCACGCAGAGCCATCTCAGTGGGCACGCCAGGAAGAAGAGGAAGATGAGCGCACACGGACCATGCACACTGACCGGCCATCCAGATCTCGTCCACACTGGACCCCCATCAAACTACATCTCCCACAGGTCTCTGGGGCCAGGGTGGGTGTGGACGAGAGGAAACGGCTCCTATGGGGATCTGGCACCAGGGGTGATGTAGCCGCGGATGGGCGTGGAAGAGAGGAAGAGGCTCCCACACTGCTCCGGGGCCAGGGGCGATGTGTTCATAGTGGATGGGAATGAGCTGCTGGGTTGGAAGCCACGCCGACACTGCCAGAGGTGAGATTAACTGCTTGCTGTGACATCCATCAGTGCCCAGAAGTGTCACCCATCAGTGCCCAGCAGTGTCGCCTGTCAGTGCAGCCCAGCAGTGCCACCTGTCACTGCTGCCCAGCAGTGCCACCTGTCAGTGCCCAGCAGTGTCGCCCATCAGTGCTGCCCATCATTGCCACCCATCAATGATGCCCAGCAGTGCCGCCGATCAGTGCCGTCTGTCAGTGCCTCCAGTTGGTGCTATCAGTCAGTGCCACTTATCAGTGCCCATCATTGCTGCATATCAGTGCATCATCAGTGCCTCCTCATCAATGCCCACCAGTGCCGCCTCATCAGTGCTACCTATCTGTGCCGCCTCATCAATGCCCATCAGTGCTGCCTATTAGTGCAGCCTCACCAACGCACATCAAAGAAGAAATATTACCTGTTTGCAAAATTTTATAATAGAAGCAAAGAAAACCTTTTATGTTTTTAATTTTTTGCTCTTTTTTCATTTATAGTGCAAAAAATAAAACACCCAGTGGTGATTAAATACCACCAAAAAAAGCTCTATTGTGTGAAAAAATGAGTGTTGCATGACCGCACAATTGTCATTGTCAAGTGCAACAGCACTGAAAACTGAAAATTGGTCTGGGCAGGAAGGGGGTAGAAGTGCCCGGTAGGCAAGTGGTTAATTGCAGTGTTGGCACTTTGAAATAAAAAAGTTGGTTTTGTGTTACAGTTTTGGGCACTCGGGCTCAAAAAGTTTCACCATCACTGCTCTAGGGGCTAATTTATGATGGAGAGTAGGTATCACACAGACAGACTTCACTGCAACACAGTTTGGTCAAAGCTATACCTCCATTATTGATGATATGACAATAAAAAAACAGCAGAACTCTAATGAAGCCATCATTCTGCTCTCTCCTCCTGTCAGCCACAATTTGCTTCTAGTGCTGGCTCTGCTCCTTTTACTCGGATTCCTGCTGTAAGAGGCTGACTTGGAGATAAACTCACATACATTAGCAACATTTAAAAACATACACATTGATTCAGCTTTAAAGTGTAATTTAAAGCTTACTCCAGGATACTTTCAGACAGGTTTCGGGAGGCTATGTTCACTTGCAGGGCATCTATGGAGACCCATCGTAGCCACTTCCCCCAAGGACTACACAATGACATGAAGCTACTCTGTGCACAGACACACACAGGTGGCATAGAGTGGTATCTGTGTAACAAGATGTCTTCTCTGACCAACTGATTTTGATGAAAGGCTGACTTGTTGCAGCAAAAGAACCATTTGAAAAATTTGGGAAATAAAGTTAAAGAGGCACTTTACTCCCCAATTCTTATCCCCCATCTGCTGTTTTCTGTAATGCTTGGCTGAATTCAAAATACATACTCAACTGTCCAGCGGATCCAGCGCTTCCCTGCCATGATATGCTCTTCAGCTGTCTGTGCCTGTGTCCCACAAAGCCATCTTGGTCCTCTTCAGCTGGCCACCTCTTCTGAGTTCAGAAAGTCCATGTCCCGATGATGCAGTGGTCCTGTCCCTAGACGTCCTGTGAATGAACACCTGAAGCCTCCTGAGATATGTGAGGGGGGTTTCCCTGGGGGCTGATGGGGCAGGACTTGTCGTTCTTGCTCAAGGCAAAATGGCAGTGGTAAGCAAAGCCCCTTTCCCCCAGAAAAAATAATTATTGCATGTGGGCAAGGGAACATGGCCCAAACTTCATTTGTGGAGTAAATAATTGAATTAATAAAGACATTTATTTAAAGAGAGATGTACTTTTCTTAGGAGTGACTAAAACTTTAAGGGTTCAGGCTCACAATGCAAAAAATCAACATTTTCAGATACCTACAGGATTTTTTTTTAAGGAGATGAACACAGCTCTATTATAATCAATTTGTTCAAGTGGCGATTAGCTCTGTAATTTCTGCATAATTCAGCAACGTATATGCAAATATGCATGCATCATACATACTAGGGGGGTACAACTGGGGGAATCAATGGAGGAGAACGATCTGGGAGTTCTGGTAGATCACATGCTTAATAATGGCATGCAATGCCAAGCTGCGGGTTTTAAAGTGAGCTAAATCCTCTCTTGTATTAGGAGAGGTATAGACTTCAGAGAGAGAGAGAGATCATATTACCCCGGTACAAATCATTAGTAAGACCTCATCTGGAATATGCAGTTCAGTTTTGGGCACCTATTCACAAAAAGAACATTGGGGAACTGGAGAAAGTACAGAGAAGGGCAACTAAACTGATAAGAGGCATGGAGGAGCTCAGCTATGAGGAAAGATTAGAGGAACTGAATGTATTCTCTCTTGAGAAGAGGAGATTAAGGGGGGATATGATAAACATGTATAAATACATCAGTGGTCCATATAGTGAACTCGGTGTAGAGCTATTCACCCTGAGGTCATCATAGAGGACAAGGGGGCACTCTTTACGTCTGGAGGAAAAAAAAATTTAATCTCCAAACACTGAAAGGTTTCTTCATAGTAAGAGCTGTGAAAATGTGGAATAGACTCCTTGAAGAGATGTTTCTGCCCAGCTCAGTGGATTGCTTTAAAAAAGTCCTGGATAGTTTCTTAGATACACAGAATATAACTGGATACTAACATTTATAGATAAAGTTGATCCAGGGAATATCCGATTGCCTCTCGGGGGATAAGGAAGGAATTTTTCCCCTGCAGGAGCAAATTGGATCATGCGTCGCTGTTTTGTTTTTGCCTTCTTCTGGATAATCTGTGGGTATAGGATTATAACTTTTTTTTTTTCTATGGTTGAACTGGATGGACTTTTGTCTTTTTTCAGCCAGACTAACTATGCAACTATGTAACATAAAAACAAATGTCCAAATCCTGTATTCAAGGTGAGCATTTTGGCGTATTTTATACTTATATGTTGCACTATGCTTGCACCTATAGTATATGCACATGTAGATACACGCACACGTGTGTATATGTATTCTAGCAAATGAAGAATTAAGCATTTCTAGATGTTGTATAGACATATATTTATTTATTTTTACGTTGCATGCCTCTGCCAGCTCCTGGTAGCCAATAACTGAATCTTCTATTCCTCCTACCAGTCCATCCCCCTCAGTTTTGTACCACTAGCCCCTCCCTCTTAGATTGTAAGCTCCAAGGAGCAGGGCCCTCCTATCCCTCTTGTATTGAACTGTATTGTTGCTGTATTGTCTCTCGTTATATTGTAAAGCGCTGAGTAAACTGTTGGCGCTATATAAATCCTGTATAATAATAATAATAATAATCCTGCATAGATATGAAGATTTTTATTACACGTGAGCATGAGCCCTAAGACGTTTCAGATACCAAAGAGGTAAAATAGGTCAGAAGAACCATGAAATTCATAGAGAATGTGGTCTGAGATGGGCTCTCCGGAAAACGCTGACAATGCACTGTCTGGGGTCTTAAACCAGATTATAGTTGCCATGCCTAAGCAGTGATGAGTGAGATCACCAGGACAAGTGGTCATATCTTGATCACGGGAGTCCCTTTAACAGATGGCACAGAACAAAAGGCAAGACAAAGTAAACACTGTAGGGACTATTTATAAGGCAGTGAATTGTTTTGGATGTATGGACAGCTATGCAAATGTTTTTAAATAATACACAAAAGAGTGCAAACATGGATTACTTTTACCTTGTAATTTCAGAGCGCAAAAAAAAAAATAAAACATGTAGTTCTGCAGTAACAGGGTACACATGAACCGACTATTGGGCCAATTCTGACACTTCTCACATACATGTAAAATCAGCTTTTTTGCTAGAACATTACTTAGAACCCACAAACATTATATATTTTCTGAAAGCAAATGCCCTAGGCTGTTGTTGCAATTTTTTATGTCACACAATATTTGCGGAGCAGTTTATCAAGTGCACATTTTCAGGAAACAATACACTTTAATGCATTTTCATGCACAAAAGCACAATATAATACCCAATTTTCGGTAAAACATAAAAGATGATATTACGCCAAGGAAATAGACACCTAACATGTCACGCTTTAAAATGATGTACGCCCGTGGAATGGAGTTAAACTACGGTACATTAAATTATCTGTTGGCGATGCTTAAAAAGCTTTTCCAGGTTACCAGTTTAGAGTTAAACAGCAGGTCTAGAATTATTGCTCTCACTCTGCTGTTTGCGGTGATACCTCGCATGTGGGGTGTGATCGCCATCTACACATGCACGCGGGACCTCCGTGTGCATTTGTGCATGAGTAGGTGGGATAGGGTGTGCTTACATTTTTTTTTTAATTTTAATTAACTTTTTTTATACTGTTTATTAGTTTTTTTTATTAGCAACTTTATTGCTATCACAAGGGATGAACAAAATCCCTTGTGATAGCAGGGGCAGTGACAGGTCCTTTTAGTGAGATATCTAATAGACCCCAGATCTCTTCTTTGCCCTCAAAAGCATCTGATCAAACCAAGATCAGTTTGATCAGATACTTAACAGGCCAAAACCAAAAGTGACAAAATTCTCATCGCATCTGGTTTCTTATGTCACAGAGGAGGGGAGGTACAGGTGTACCTAATTCTCCTCTGTGTCTCTGTGTTCAGCAGGACCCACTGAGATTACTACTCCCAGGCTCTCCACTCACACTGAAAAGGCAGGGAACGGTAGTGGCAGGAGGGTAGCCTCTTCAGCGCTTTGTAGAAGTGACTGGGTGGCCCATCAACACTGTACATTTAGATACTGGGATCATGGGTGCAGCTTCAGCCATGATCCCGATATAAACATTTAAACCTGAAGACATATGGGTATGTCCTACGGTTGTGCATTGGGTAAAGGGCCTCTGTCACTGTATTCTTGCAGTAGAAAAGTTGCCAGAAACTACAGCATGCTATTCACTTATGAATATGTTCCCCGCCACTTGATGTGATTCCACCCTCTGGCCTATATGGCAGCACAAGATGCACTAAATGTCAAAAAGACAGATTCTCTTTAAAGCAGAACTACACTGTATATGAGCACCGCAAGCCAAAAACGCTACTTCATTAATTTGTATTATGCAAAGTAAACTTGCGCATCCATCCATGTCTCCATGTTTAAATTTTGCTGAGAAATCACTTTGAAAAACACCCCCTAGCATTTCTGGCTGTGGCCATCTTGACTAAGGGCAGATGATTTATGCAAAATTTACTTCCTGCAATCAATCTGTCCTTAGCTCCAGCAGGCATGAGGATGTACTTAACTGAGAAAACCCCTCCTCCCCCTCAAAGTAACTGTAAAAAAGTAAAGTAAATGTTAAAACAAAACAGTTTAAAACAAGTAAATATGATATACTTTCCTATCTATTTACTAATGCTTGCAGCAAAAGGATTAAAAATATTTAATGTTGATTGGGAGAGTGAAGTTTTGCTTTAGGGACCAGCTCCAAGCAAATAATATATTATCCCTCGCAGCAGGGCTTGCAGTACAAAGAATAATTGCTCATTTAAGGGAAGGGGAACAATAAAAGGGGATATACTTACCTGTTCCTCCCTGCAGTTAAACTGGCCCCAGCAGTGTCTGTACCCTCAAGTTCCACTGGTCCAAGGTCCTGATGTCATGAAGACCAAAGCAGGGCCCATAGCCTTGAACTGAAGCTTAGGACACCGAGGGACAGTCCACTGCCAGATCACAGGGGAGCACCATCTGCCAGGGGGGGAGTGGAGGATCAAGCAAGTAAAGTGGTTTCTCCTCTCGACAAATTATGCAATTACCCTTGCAGTGCGGGTGCAGCCCCATTGCAAGGGATAATTTCTAATTTGCCTTGAGTTGGGCATTAAAGTAAACTGCAACAGGAGTAAAGAACTGAGAACCAGTACAGTGCCAGGTGATATGCATTGTAATGTGCCAGACTGTTCTCTTTTTTTAAGAGAAACCATCCTTACAGAATTTCTCATTTGGTAGGGACTTTCTTGGAGTCTTCAGAGCCTTAGGACAACCTGGCAGTTCTGCTTTGAAGTCACTAGGGGGGCATTTTTGCACTGAAGTCAATGGGGACATGACTTTGCATTAAAGTCTATGAGACGTGATTTTGCATTGAAGTTACTAGGGGGCAATTTTGCATTGAAGTCAATGGGGATGTGAATTTGCATTAAAGGCTAAGAGACGCAACTTTGCATTGAAGTCACTAAGGGGGCATTTTTGCATTGAAGTCAATGGGGACGCAACTTTGCATGAAACTCTATGAGATGCGATTTTCCACTGAAGTCAATGGGGGATTTTTTGCATGAAAGTCTACGAGACACGATTTTGCATGTATCGGCGACATTATCGCCATCTTTTTTCCTATCAGCAAAATGCCAATAACACTATTTTTTGGCCACCGATATATCAGTGCATCCTTACTGTAGAACTGTGTTTTAGCACAGCAAAAGGACAAAAGTGTGCAAGGGGCCTTACAGTTCCTTAATCTTGACAATTTTTTGGAAAATTTGGATGGCAAGATGTGAATGAAACCACGGACAATTTGTACAAGGTGAAGACGTCTGCTGGTAAAGCTGCTATGAAAACTGCATCAAACTTGATTATCATCATGGCCGTTCCTGCTCCTCAACCCATGACAGCACAGATGATACAACTTTACAGGGATTCAGTCAAATCAGATTAAGCCAGCGGTTCCTGTTGTACAATCCAATAAAACGACATAGAATGTATTGATGTGTAATAGGGACCTAATACAATTCAAGAGCACTTTAACTAGTTTGTGAAATGGGTCTGATAACCCTAAGGGACGTGTGATGTCAGGACACTGGATTCTGAGTACAACAGAGCTGTCTGGTCTTTGAAATGGAGGAGATATTCAATCAACGTAAAAATCAGATCTTCGAAAAGTTAGCCAGACTTCAATGCATAAAGGTATTGGTCCGCTAGAATGACCATGAAGCCAGCACCTAGAGGAGCTTTCCTACACCTTTACATGCCTGTCAGAGCTTTTGGAGCACCAATTCAATGAACGGCACTGTAAGCGGGATTCATGACCGGTACAAAATCACAGTTGAGTGGAACGCTCAGGTGTAAACAGGTCCTAAAGGCAGGACCACAGCCAATCCTCTTTTTCTGGGTTCCCACAGGCACTGGCATCCCAAGCAATGTCTTTAGGTTTACAACAATGGCAGTTTCATCATTAGCTCAGATCAGCCTTTCTCAACCTTTTCAACATAGAAGAACCCTTGAAATAATTTTCTGGTCTCATGGAACCCCCCGCTAAAAATGACTATATCTACAACTCATGATACATCAGTGTGATAGTCAGTGGGAAGAATGCCCCTTATACATGTGGGCATTTGGAAGAATTACCCCCTTATAGATAGATAAATAGTTCAATGGTGTCGGTGGGAACTTACCTGAGAGGCTCACTGCTCAAGGAACCCCTAACAACCTCTGGAGGAACCCTAGGGCTCCATGGAAGCCTGGTTGAGAAACCCTGGCTCAAAAGATGCTTGGCTAAATGGATACGAAATAAGCAATGATACTTATTACAATAGGGCTGACCCAGTGCTTATGGTTAAAGCACAGCTTTCTATTCCATACTTGTTTTGAAAGATTTTACCTGAAGCAGTGGAATGGGAATTCACTATCTACAGAACAGAAGCAAGTAAGGATCTGCAATGTTTGCTGCAATCCTTGCAATGTACAGCTTATTGGTCTACAGGGGATTTTTGGTTTCCAAATTCAACTTTTACCTAAAGAGGAACGTTATAGATCATTATCTGCATCTTATTTGACTACACAGCCCTGACTACAGGGAAAACACTGCCCTTTCTGTGAAGGAAAAAAAACCTGTATATGCGCCCTTAAGAGATAAGCATACCAGCTAACAAGGGTTGAACCAGAAAAACAAATCTGTGATGCAAGAAGAGAGTCTGCTGTTATTATAAAACTTGTACTACCAATTAGAAAGACTATGGGCTGATTTACTAAAGGCAACTAGACTGTGCAGTTGCTCCAGAGCTTAGTAAATGAGATGAAGCTTCACTTTACAAAGAATACCTAATTACATTATTTTTTGCTTGCAGATGATTGGATGATGGAAGTCAGCAGAGCTTCCCCTCATTTGCTAAGCTCGGGAGCAACTGCACTTGTAAAGTGCACAGTCTATTTGATTTTTAGTAAATCAATCCCATCATGTAGGGAAGGCACAGACACATTTTCTCAGGCTGTCAGGTCTATATTGCTTATCACCTGCTCTTCAAAACGTAAGTAAAAGAGTTAGTTTGAATTATTTTGACATCTACATCAATTATAAGTAAAGCAATCACTAAAATCTCATGTAAGCTTTAAAGTTTAAATTTAATCTGCTTTTATTTTGCCTTCTCTAGTTCCTCAACACACCTCCTATCAATATGCCAATTGCATCTTTTAATAACAAACTTTTAATTGTCATTATATCAGGGCTCGACAAATCCCAGGCGCTAGGTTGCCATGACAACTAGAAATTGCATCCTAGTGCCTGGGTTCACACACTGCCTCCCACTGACCTCAAAGCAAAATCGAGAGCCATTGACTTCAATGTAAAAATGCCTCCCATTGACTTCAACGTAAAATTACCTCCCATTGACTTAAAGAAAAAAAAAAACGCCTTCCATTGACCTCAATGCAAAAACGCCCCCCCACTGACCTCAATACAAAAAAGTCTCCCACTGACCTCAATGCAAAAACGCCCCCCACTGACCTCAATACAAAAACGTCTCCCACTGACTTCAATGCAAAAACGCCTCCCATTGACCTCGATTCAAAACTGCCTCCCATTGACTTTAATAGCAATCCTATGTGAACATTTATCTCCACATGCCTGTCTAATCTATCACTTGTCTACAAACTCGCACAGGACCCTTTTCGCAATGGCACTCAAAACACAATGCGCGTGGATCGCATCTGTGTGAACCACCTCAATTGGAACAACAAAATATCTAGCCTGTCATGAGAATCTGAGTTTGGAATTGCATCCAGAATCGCATATATGTGAACCAGGGTGGCTACATTCACACCTGGGAGTTTCGAGATCGCAGCAGAATTGCTGTGATCACAAAACGCAGGTTCAGGTGCCATTATTTTTAATGGCATCTAAAACATGTGGTTTTGCTGTGATTGTGAAGCTTGTCACCCAAAAGTAGCCTTGCCCCCGGGCGCTAATAACCCACGCTACACTAAAAAAGTCTCCTAATTTTTTTTATCTGGCTCCTAGATTCAAAGCACCTTTATTAAGCCCTGCATTATATATATCTTATTGTAAACCCAATGATTACTGTTTTTCTTTGCTTCTCAATGCAATGCAGGCAGATCATGGCTGGTGGAAGGGGCTGGCAGGTTGATGTATATAGCTTCCTGAAAACATCACAGCACTGTGGCTCAGTGCTCCTTTCAAGAGCCCTCAGCCCTGATGCAAGCAGTGGTGTGGTTCTTAGGAGAGGCGATGCAAAAAGCCTGGAGGGGTAGATGCCAGTTTGGAGGGTTTGGGCATTTCTAGGTAAACTGTACTTGTATGCAGACCATCCTAGGTGACCACCCCCATGGAATACTGAGCCTCCATGGCTGAAGAAACAGAAATCCAACGAATGAAAGGAGTGGGCCAGGGAGCATAAGGCTGGGGAGGAAAGCGCTAGATGATGCTGGATAACTTCCAGCCAGGAAATGAAGCGGGCTCGATCTGACTTTCTGTATCTTCTAATGCACATTGTGTGAAGCTCACAGTGTGCAGTGAAATTTCAGTAGAGGAGAGGAGCTTGTACAACAGTGTAAGACTGAAGGGAAGGCTGGAACTCATCTTTAAGCTGAACTCCAGAAAACTAAAAAGTCCTCCTATGCAATGGAGCTGTTCCCATACTTCAAGGGTTAACTGCTCGTGTCTACGGGAACATTAAAAGCACTTTTACTTAACTGATTCCCCAGTCCCGCAGGCTCCTCTATAGTGCCAGACCAATCCCTGCATGCTCTGGCAGTCCTCTGATGTCATCAAGACTGGTGCAGAGCCCATAGCTCTGAATTGGACAGGAAAAGGAGGCTGAGGGACAGTCCACTACAGCCCTACTGGGCAGCGCTGCCACTGTTGCTGGCGCTCCTATCTTTGCCTGGTATTCCTTCTGGTTACCAGGCTGTTTTAATGGACAGGCAACGATGACATCACTCCTGTGCATGTCCACGAGAGTCATCATTCACACCACACTCAGGGCACCGAATGCAGAGCGTCACTGCGCATGCGCTGTGATGTCACCGGCTAGTGAATATCTCCTAAACAGTGCAAGTTTCAGAGATAGTCACTGTTGTTACATGTGGCTACGTTCATACTGGACTTTCTAACTCCTGCCAAATGCCCTATGCGCGCCCCACCATTTTTAATGCTCCTGCACATTTTTGCGGCGTTTGATAGGTGTTTGCAAAGCATTAAAACTGCACCACAAACGCCTATAATGAAGTTTAATGGTATTAACGCTCCGCAAACGCCTCGCGAACGCTCTGCAAACGCCTGCCAGACATTTGAGAAACGTCACCATAGACTTGAAAGGGAGGCTTCAACTCCTCCTGACTCAACATGAGGCGTCAGTTTTTCTGCAATGCGACGCTTCAGTGTGAACAGCACTGTGTGCTGCCATGTGCAGGATTTTCATAGGCGTTTGAGAAGCGTTAAAAACGCTTCCCAAATGCCTGTCTGATGCTGATAAAGCTAGTGTGAACGTAGCCTAAGGTCGGCCATACATGGGTCGAAAATCGACAGATTTTTCGTCTGAAAATCGGACCTAAGAATAATTGGCTGATTTTCGCTCTGTTAGTGGGTCAATGGCACTGGCCGATTTTTGTGGTTCCTCCCCTTTTCGGTGATCGGGCATGTTTGAAAATTCATGAAAAACTATCGATTTTCGACTAAATGATGGTCAAATCGTACGACCGTTTTTCTGAAAAGAATATGCGCATGATCCGTGACCTGGAAGGAACAGAAGTTTTACATGTTATATGAGGTGAACTTTATGACTTGGTCGGCCGATTTTTGAAATCAATGATGGCATCATCGGATTAACAAGCGAACAACGTTTCCGATTTTCAGACGAAAAATCGTTCAGAATTCGAACCATGTATGGCCTGCATAAGACTTTCTATGAGCTTACCTGTAGGAACAAATTGTATATCAGAGTTAACTAGCTCTTTCTGTGATAGGTCGAAGACACTCAGGAAATGATATGCAGCGGTGGTTATGTAGGCAGCAAGTGCCTGCAAAGAGGTTGTAGGAGATCATAAAAGCAATGATAAAAAAAAAAGAGGTGAAAACAGCAAGAAATAAAAAAAAGGAAAATGTTAATAACACACAGTACTTTAGCATACTAAATGTAATTTAGTTTGAATTTACAACAGTGAATCACACTTATAGACTTGGGTCCCTCTTCATATGTGCCTATATTTGTTAAAATAAATATGGCCGCTGAATCGTGCGTTTTATTAGCTGTGCATGCTAGTATGTGCCGGTCCCAGCAGGGGTGACACTTGAGAATGAACAGGCTCTCCTGACACTCCTGCAGGATGGAGGATACATCAGCCGCTGATGTCTGCAATGCCCCGAGTCCTGTCTGCCCTGCGAGTGACTGCGGCTGCCAGAGCAGGTGGCAGAGAAAGCCTTCCCGGGAATGTTCTTCTTCCCTTACAGGCTGCCCAGCGATTTCCCAGCTGTTCCATCATCCTTCAGCCTGAGCCGTCACATAAATCACAAGCCCCATAGGACAAATCTTCATACAGAGAATGCCAAGGCAACACATGCCTCTGGGTGGTAGACGCTCCTAATTTTATAATGTATGGTTAATAGAAGGCCTCCAAAATCAGCCGGGGCGCTGACAGGTGTTCCCTAGTTTAAGTAGAAATCAACTCCTTTCAATTCAGAAGCCTCCAATCTCTTTCTGTGGTACCTGACCAGACTTGTTAACTCCGGGCAATTGGTAAAACACGTACCTGTCACATAACAAGTGAACTGTATTGTCATGGCCACTAGATGGGGCTGAGGATTATAGGAAATACATACCTTCTGTAACAGGAGATAAAACGTAACAATTCTAGAGAACACTAGAGGGAATTAGAATGGTCAGAACCTCTTTCAGTTTATGCTACTTTCTGTGTTCCCATAAGGGAGATTGTCCTCATTCCTTGTAGGGGCGGATGAATGGCAAGAACCTCTCTCAGCTTTCATTGGCATCTTCATTTTTACCACTAATTTTTCCATACCTCCTGTCCAGGTGACACTTAGTGATTCTGTCTCTTCTTATGGAAACAAGAGAGCCCTCTGCAAAGGCAACATTTAATACTTAAATCTCTTGGTGCCTGCAGCTGATCTCTGCAGTAGTCAACCTAGATGGACTTGTTGTGTAGTCCATGTGGTCACGGAGAATTTGTCAGTGCAGCAGCTTTTTCAGTTCATATCTGGAGACTTGAAAGGGTAAAAATGTTTTATGTGAATGGGTGAAGCATTTATATTATTATTATTATTATACAGGATTTATATAGCACCAACAGTTTGCTCAGCACTTTACAATCTAATGGGAGACAATACAGCAACAATACAGTTCAATACAAGAGGGATAGGGGGGCCATGCTCCTTGGAATTAGAACACATGTATAAGCAGGGTTGCTGGCCGAACGGCTATAACTTTTTTTTTTAATTTTAATTGCAATATATATGTAAAGCGCTGCGTAAATTGATGGCGCTATATAAGTACCTGAAATAAATAAATACAAATAAAAGAAATAATTGGTCCTTATGTGAATCTATAGCCAAACTTTTTTTTATTATTTGGAAAAAGTGACCCTGTGCCCAGATCATGTATAGTAAAAATTTACAGATTCTGAGTCCTCATGCACACTGGACGTTTTTACAGCTGCTGTTTTTGGCTTTTCACGTTTTTTTCTACAGCCAGTAAACTCCCCAGCATGTTATTCTATGTTACATAGTTAGTCTGGCTAAAAAAAGACAAAAGTCCATTCAGTTCAACCATAAAAAAAACAAAGGTATAATCCTATATCCACAGTTGATCCAGAGGAAGGCAAAAAACCCAGCAAAGCATGATCCAAGTTGCTCCTGCAGGGAAAAAAAATCCTTCCTGATCCCCCGAGAGGCAATCGGATATTCCCTGGATCAACTTTACCTATAAATGTTAGAATCCAGTTATATTCTGCGTATCTAAGAAAGAATCTAGGACTTTTTTAAAGCAATCCACTGAGCTGGCCAGAACCAACTCTTGAGGGAGTCTATTCCACATTTTCACAGCTCTCACTGTGAAGAAACCTTTCCGTGTTTGGAGATTAAATTTATTTTCCTCCAGACGTAAGGGGTGCCCCCTTGTCCTCTGTGATGACCTCAGGGTGAATAGCTCTAAACCTTGCACACATAGACTGTAATCAATGTTTTTTGGTTGGAAGAAAAACCCAGGACTAGTGGATTTCTAGAGGGGTTTTGTAGCTGTAAAAATGCTCTAACGCTGAAAAATGCAACAAAACGCGGTAAATCATGGCAAAGCAGTGTTTTTGGACTTTTTTTGGCAAAAAATAAATTCTTTTTGGTAAAAAAAAACCTGAAAAACACAAACGCGAATAAAAAACGCTGACAAACGCACGTGACTTTACACAGCTAATGTTACCAGGGTTATTAAAACACCCAGTATGCATGGAGCCTAAAAAAGCAGTGAAAACATTTTTAAACAAGCTTTCAGTCATCTTTGCATCTATAAGCATTGTGAAAAAATAATTTTCAAAGTTCACAGCACAGGCAGTGTGAGTTTTATTAGACTAGAATCTTGGCAACCTGCCAGCCCTCTAATGTAAACAATTAGCAGGTGTTTCAAAGCGGTTATCCCCCATTCACACCTCTGCACCATAGGAATGTTTCACACAGTGCAAAAAAAGCATTTTCACTGTAGATGTGCGACAGTGCCATTCATAATTAATGGCACCCCGATACACCATGCTGACACAGGTGCATTTTACAGCACTACAATGCATAGTAATGCAGGCCATAGACGGTTCGTTTATCGACTGATTTTTCATCTGAAAGAATAATCGGCCGATTTTCGCACTGTTAGTGGGGCAATGTCATCGGCTGATTTTCGCGGTTCTTCCTCATTTCTTTTATCGGCCATGCTGGAAAATTTGCAAAAAACGGCAGATTTTTGCAATCATTGGTGGCAACAGAACGACCGATGTTGGCCGATAAACTAACCATCTATGGCCTACATTACAATGTGGTTTGGTGTACATAGCTTCCTGAAAACATTACAGCGTGCACACAGGTTATTGCATATTTCAGTGTTTCCATGAGTTCTGAGACAGATGGAAAACACTTGGATGTGAGAGATAACCTAAGCGTTTTTGAATGAAGTAACATATCAGGTATCTCCAGGTATGGAGTAGCATGTGACTCTTGCCCTTCCTTCCAAGTGACAGTGCTGGTGCTTTGTGATTGGCTGCTTAGGCACTCTACACTGTCACATGGCAGCAGGGGGGAGGCTCCTCCTTGGAGCTTACACAAGCCTTTTTCACCACAATTCCTGGCAGCTGAACGAAGTGGTGGGGAGAGTAGCATGCCTATAAGCCGCTGATGGGGCAGCTGTAAGGAGGAGGCACAGGTTCACTTTAGCCTGCATTCACACCTGAGAAAAGTAGAAGCAGAGTATTCCTGGTTAAGCGTTTTGTTTCAGGCATTTTACAAGCATTTTTGCACATGTATCAACCTTCTGGAATTGCTTCTTGGGCTGGGCTGTGAGGAGGACAGCCATTCTATAGGACAAGAGGAGTTCTTCAGGCATAAAAACGCAGTTCACAAACATGACATTTACCAATTTGCAGGTGCTCCTATTAAGGGTTATTGGAACAAAAATTCCTGAATACACTAGAAAAAGCTCTTGCTGGGCTCAGAGAAAGTAGGCTGAATGATGTTGGTGCATATCTTTGCTCAATACACTCAAGTACGGAAGGGTGCATGAGCTTTAATTTTAAATTCTACATACTGGAGCACATTATTGCCTATACTCCCTTTCATTTTATACAGCCCTGCTTTTATTCTATGTGATATCGGAGGGTCCGGATCACTAGTCTGGTGTTTGTAAAATCAGTCTTTATTTTACAAAAAGGCAAACAAAAACAGCTTTTCTTCAGCCAATAACAAACAAAACAGTCCATAAACGTCTGGTACCAAAATCAAAGGTTTGGCTCACCGCCAGCATAATCCTGTCCCATGATAGAGTTTAAAGTTCCCACCTGCTTTAGGGGTCTAGAAAAAGGTCACAGAATTAAAACAGCATCCCAGCAAATAAACAGCCCACAGCCCTCTCAAACTTCGTCCTGCTCCTTACAATACCTCATGGACACCCGCTGGCTGCTTCCTGTTCTTTTCAGCCCTCTCTGGCAGGTGAGTTATCCCTTTCAAGTCCAAGGTACCTGTAGTGAAGGTTGAAGGCTCTTTCCCACCCAAGACCTCTCTGAGCCTCTGGATTCTGGGTCCCATTTCAGGACTCAAGGTGGAACTAAAGGGAGGCAAACTTACTTTTCCTCCAATGGTCCCCGTCCCCCCAACACACCAGTCGCATGTGCAGTAACCAGTCACCCCAGCACACTGGGTTTGTGCCGGCGCTGTAATCTGAGCTGCGCAAGCACAGCTGAGTTTATATGTCAAAGAACGCTGCGAGCAGACAGATAGATGTTGTAGAAGAGATATTGCATGTCTTTTCTGGAATAAAGAGCCTGCCTGCTCACAGTCTGTGACAGTGGAACTTTAGTTCTCATTTAATAATCCTGGGAAAACTGCAAATCAGTTTTCCCTCTCTACTGGACCACCCCGGAAACCCTCACCCTTGATGGGTAAGAATCCATGAGTACTCCTACTGCTTCCAGTTGTCCCCATTAAAGGGACCACAATCAATAGGGGCACATTCCTCCCAACCAGGACCCACCCCTGCCATCCTGTACACCTAATTGCGGGAGTTACATTATACAGATATTATGCTAAGATGGTTTTGAGGATTTATATTATCGGATGTATCCAACTACAGACAGTCCTGTGCTGTCTTGGTAGCGTAATGTCATAACTGGAATAATGGACCACTTTGATGACCCACAAAACCACTGCCATTTACCTTTCTATATATAACCAGATCCCCCCTTCTTATTAAACCAACAAGCACAGGAAAAGTGATGAATGTGCCCCATTTTTATGTGTAAGCATTTCTTTTCGAAGCAAACAACAGAAAATATTCCAAAGTTCCAAGCAAACCGCACGATTTTGCTTTCAACATCGCTTTTATGCAGCCGGAGAACAAAAAGCTTTAAACTCCTTTGGACTTCGCTCGGCTTGTAAGCTTTCATGCGTTTTTCTTCAATAGGACACAGCGGAGAGAAACATTAGCAGCAAAGGTCTGGCTTTTTCAGCATGGAAACCATGTATCCAACCAGGTATAATTAGCCAGCGTTAGACGCTCTTGTACTCTGGAGGGGGGTCTTTCTACTCTGTTCTCCACCACTCAGCTTGACAATAATTATGTGCGCAGCATAGAGTCGGAGCAGAGGAACCGAACAATGAAATCAAAGGCTTTTGTGCCATTTTCTTACAGCGTGCAACTTCACGGTAACATCTAATTTTGTTTGTTTTTTTTGTCCTTCTCGTTTCTGGTGTAAGAACAAGGACAAAATGGTTATGCTAATTGGCCTACACAGGAAAGCGGGAGCGTAATATGCACGTCTTTGCAAAAGAAAAGGTGAATATTTTTAAGAGCTTTTTATCTCGACATTTCAGAAAACAACCCTTGTTAAAGGGCGTGAATGCTTAAAAGGGCAATGTGGCAGGTACTGTCTGTCTGCAAGTAAATTATAAAAGGGGCATTTATAAAAATCTATTTGAATAATATGGGACTTATTTTGTACAATGAAAAAATAAAGAAATATTCCAGTGCTGGCTGGGACTAAAGTAGTTCTGGTATACCAGGGTCTACAACTGGCTCTACAGCTAGCTCGTTATAGCACTGAGGGCGAACACAAAAGGTTTGCAAACTCTTAAAGGTTCTCCAAGAAAGAGACTCTTGCTCACTGAAAAATACTCTTCAGTATTTACATTCACAAATAGGAGCAGGAACTCACCAACTACTTAAAATTGGAGAACTGGGGCAAAATCTGGTCCACAATAGTGAAATGCTCTTTTTATACAACCATCCTGGGAACAGCTTACAAGGTTCTCTTTTCAGTGCTATTGGGTACCAGCTCAAACAGTTCATGCCATCCTGAATTAGAGTGCCAGGTGCTTCAGGGTGTGTGCTCAACAAAGTGACGTACTACATATTTGGTGGTCTTGCCTCAAGCTGACCGCATTTTGTTCCAGTACATTTGGCCTCCTTCAAACCCTGTTTCATTTAGTAGTCCCTAAGGATGCAGGGATGGCCCTCCTCCATAATATGATTCAAGGCCTCTTTTCAGACCATCAGAAATTGGCTATATTTTTATTCCCTTGCTGCTAAATAGACAGCAGTTGCCGTTTGTTTGTGCTAAACAAATAATACCTGGAAAGCATGGAAGAAACTAACAATCCACTGAAGATCAAATGAATCGAACAATGCTGGGTAGTGAGAAACTATCCAGTATACTCAATGAATCAAACTGAATTTCTTAGAATATTGGAACTGTGACTTATTTATGCCTTTCCATCCTTGAACTCTTCTAGCCTGAGTTATCTATAGTCCATTTACTTGGCCCTTGGACCTGAGGCCATGGGAAGTACATTCTTTTATATTGCTCCACTGCTACTCATCCTTCTGTGTTTGCCTTGCTCCCCAACCTCAATAGCTGCCCCCTGATAACCTTCTTTGATCCCCCCTTCCCACTTGAAAGGCTTTTACCGTATTCCTTCCCCTATCAATTATCACTATAACTTTCCCCTTTCCAGCCCTCTCCCTAATTCCCCACTCCATTTCTCCTTGCCCAGGCTTACTTTCTTAACCAGTGTTCAGACCACCTACATGCGATTTTAGGCCCATGGAGAATCCTCTAACAGCACTTTCACATAGGTCCCGAAAGTTTTCTTATGCAAATGTTTGATCACCCTTCTCTGGCTGATTGCTATTTCTATCAAGTGTTTAAGCCCCTGCGAGGGCGTACCTGTTATTAACCCCCTCTAAATACCAATAAAAATGATTGTAACAGCACTTAGCTTGAAACTAACCCAAAAGGTGAGAGCTGTCTAAGAACGTAGACCTGATTCTAAGGGTCCACTCAAATGTGGAATGCTACTCATCAATGAAGGACAGCTCCACTTTATGGAATGGATGTTTTTGGAAGACATGCTACAGAATATTGATTGCTAGCCACTTGTCACTGGTTCAGGTGCAATGTTATAGAAGAAGTTATTGATTCTGTGGCTGGTGAGCTCTCTCCAGATCAGAATCTCTTGTATGACATGGCCTGAATATGGACTGGTTTCTCAGGGTGTTGCTGCTACCAACAATGTATTTGATGGCCAATGCATAACAACCCATCTGTCTCTGTGTGTCTGAAATCCAGTAAAGTCACTCTTTATCTGACTAAGGCTGACCATAAAAAAAGAAAAGAAAAGAAAATGAGCTGACTGCCTTGAATGTGTGGATGGAGGAATCCTCCCACTGTGGTTTTGTATTCTGACAGCGGGAAGCCTTCCCCACAGTCAGAATACAATAATCAGTGTTGTTGACTATAACTGGTGGCACTGATTGGTCAGACCATAGATGGATTGAAATTTGGCTAGTCCATGTTTGGCTGGCTGAATGGGAATGTGTGTGGCTCCAAAACATTAGAAGGGGGCTTCCATTGGTCATATTAAGAAACAATTTGGTGATATGCAATCTGTTGTTGAAAGTTGACAGGGCTATCTTTCTGATTGCGCCGTACCCTCTGTGGCTAACCTAGGTCATTAGTATGGTGCTGTGCAGCTGGGACTTCTATTTTCCTTCAAATCCAATAGGCTAGATTTCCTATAGCACTTTCATTTCCCATGCAAGTCAAGGAGAACCAATACTATTAAAGCTGAGGCATTGTTCACACACTCTCTACTGAAGGTGAGGGTTCAGAAAGAGATGGCTATTTGAAGCACTATTACCATAGATTGGGTTGGTCTTAAGGATATACTGTAGGTCCATTGTAAGAATGGATTTGTAACATGTGCAATGGGTTTAGCACCGATTTGAAGTGCACTGACCTGCATTTTTTTGCATTTGACTGATGTGCATTTTTTCCTCACAGCAGAAGCCAAAATACTTTATTTTGTCTTTCTCAATACACTCTGCAGCATGTTGTGCATTTACGTGGAGTGTTCGATTTTCACCCAACACACATCAAAGCATCATGCTGATGTGAACTGGGCCTACTAGAAACTATTTCAGCTTGCATTGCATTGAGCCTGAGCTGAGCAATGTAGCCCAGCGCAGCCAAATGGACAAGGTACAAATGGGCCCTTTAAGAAACCTATACTGGAGAACTACGTAGGCCACCATTGTGTACATGTGTATATGTACTTCAACGGTGTAATTAGCAGTTAATTGTTTAGCCTTTCCTAAGTTTTATGGAGGAGTCCTTGAAGAAACTTTCCGGTCTTAAGGAACCCCTGCTATTAATTAGTATATCTACAGGTCACTGTACATTAGTGTGATGGTTATTGGGAAGAATGCTTCTACGTTCTTGGACAATGGAAAGCGCTCCCCTCTTACAGATAGCTAAAAAGATCATTGTTGTCCTCTGGAGGAACCTGGGTTGGGAAAGAATGATCTTGACTAAGAGCTATTTGCAAAGGAGTGCAGCCATTTTCTAGTCATTCTTTGTATCCTCCATAACACAGAGCTATCAATAATGCTGCAACGAAATCACACACTTGCACACAGACATAGTGAACACAAACCTCTTCAGGGAAACTCACAATTTCGTGGATAATGGTGGTTTTAAGTGAAATTGTTGCCTTGACAAGGACTGCACTGCAGCAAGAAGACATATGACCAATAGAAGCCCCATCTAAAGTTTTGGAGCCACACACATTCCCATTCAGCCAGCCAAACATGGACTAGCCTCCTAGATTGTAAGCTCGAAAGAGCAGGGCCCTCAATCCCCTTATGTTTTGCATTGTATTGGTATTGTTCTGTCACATGTTCTGTCCCCCTTTGTAATGTACAGCGCTGAGCGAACTATTGGCGCTTTATAAATACTGTATAATAATAATAATAATATGCACCTTATGCAACGCAAAGTACAATGTGTGCTACACTTCATTTCTAATGGCGCCCGGTGTGCACGTACCCTAGCTTCCAATGTGCTTGCAGTACCATGCACCAAAATGTACACAGAGTGTTTGTGGTGCCCTGTATGTGTTAATGATAGGACTGCCTTAATGCAGAATAATGTAAACGTTAAAGTGATTGTAAAGTCTCAAGGTTTTTTACCTTCATGCATTCTATGCATGAAGGTAAAAAAACCTTCTGTGTGCAGCAGCCCCCTCAATACTTACCTGAACCTCATCGCGATCCAGCGATGTGAACAACAGCCTCGGCTGTCCCGGGTCTCTACCTCCTCATTGGCTGAGATAGCAAGAGGGAGCTATTGGCTTCCGGTGCTGTCAGTCACAGACAGTCAGCCAATGAGGAGATAGAGGGAGTGGGGCCAAGCCATGGCTTCGTGTGTGAATGGACACACGGAGCAGCAGGTGCCCCCATAGGAAGCTGCTTGCTGTGGGGGCACCCGACAGGAGGGAGAGGACAGGAAAGCCTGCGGGGGACCTGAGAAGAGGAGGATCCAGGCTGCTCTGTGCAAAACCACTGCACACAGTAGGTAAGTAAGTATAGAGATGTTCGTTATTTTCCAGAAAAAAAAATGGCTTTAGAATCGCTTTAACCCAACACATAATGGTTGATTTACTAAAGGCACTTTGCAAGTGCAGCTGCACTCTGCAAGGAAATTTTCCCCAGACCTTAGTGAAATGAATAAGTCATCCAATCATGTGTTGTTTTTTTTTCCTTGCATGTGATTGGGTATTCTTTGCAAAGTGAAGTTTCACCTCTTTTACTAAGCTCTGGAGCAATTTACCTTCCGGAGTGCAACTGCACAGTCCATTCGTCTGTCGTAAATCAACCCCATAGTGTGCTAAGGGCCCGTACAAGAGTGCTAACTAGAATCTTTGTATAAAAAAAAAAGTATAGATATTTTCTACTTGGTTAAGTAATGTATATCATGCCATTAATAACATCTAAAACTATAATTATCCTTATTTTCTGTTAATTCTATTGTTTAGAATGATCCCTTACTGGAAGGTGATATGCAGCGTGATCTGATGAAGTCTAAGGACACAAAGAGCTCCAGTACAGCAGCCATAAAGCTTCTTGTGGGTTACAGCAGGCTGGAGCAACCGTGTGAATAATTTATATCTGAACAATCAAAAGTGTGCATAATTATACTGCAGATAGGCTTTAATGGGCAGAACAGAGTTTCACTGGCACGCAGAATCAAAGAAGACGTCTAGGTGGTCCCAGAATACTGATTTACTGGCAACCAGAATATTTTACATGGTGAGATGGTTTCATCTATAGAATAAAGCAAGGCAGTAACAAAAGACCTGGAGCAGGTAGGGTGAGTCCCCTGTATGTATTTCAATGCTAAATTCTCAAGACCTAGAGATTTTAGGTCTACCTGTACCCCCCAAATCTTGCCATATGCAAAGAAAGCTTTAAACATAGCTGCTGAACCCCAAAAGAAGCTAGTCAGTGTCTCAGATTTTCTCACTTCTTTTTAATCGTAAGGGTGTTAGGACAGCAGTAGCAGCTTCATTGAAATGCATAGAAGGAACCTGCCTACGTGCTCAGGGCTTTAAATTCTCAGCAAGAAATAACTGTAGTGCACAGGCAAGCCAACTGTCTTTTGTTGGTGGTTTGGGGATATTTGTAATTCTGGAGAGAAATTTCCAATTTCCACCAGGTTCCATGATGGTTCTCACATACAGAATGGGGGCAAAATCAAATCTTAAAATATTTGCAGTCATTCATTCATACAGAATAAAGTGAATCAGGAAAATTCTGCATTTTGGGCAGTAGGTGGAGCTGATGATCATAGGAAATAATGCATATTTACAATGGTTGCCAGCTCCATTTAGTGGCCATAATGCTGTATTTTCCTAAACCACTCTTTTATTTGAATGAATAATGTTTGAACTGAAAATTAAATAGCCTAGTAACAGTTGGTTTTGCCCTCATTTGCACAGAACAGTACATGCAGCTTCACAGGACAGCGTGCTCTCCCTTTAAGTGTCAATTTCAGTTTAGTAAAGCTGCTTCATTAAACTACCCAGAAAAAGATGAGGTTCCAGGCTACTAAGTATACCATGTTTATTATTTAAAAAAAAATACCCTTTACAACCACTTTAAATATGTAAAGCCAGCGAAGCCCTTCCATATTACAAATTTAGGTAGCAAACCTTACCATGTGAGAAGACCTCTGAAATCTGAATGCAGAAGACTACATTGAATTTAAAACCCACTTCAGGAAATAATCATTATATTGTATGTAATACTACCCAGAACAAGGATAGGTTCTTCAATCCTCTTGATGTCAACCTTCTGTGATCACCTGTAAAGCAGCAATCAGACTGGAAGGACTCTGTTTCTTTGTATAGAGTTGTCAGTCTCAACTCTGAATGCGCCTACAGGACAGATAACAGATTGATAAGGTTCTACTGCTACTCCTTCATTGTCCAATTACAGGCCGGGGTGGACCCTAGTCCAACCTTTAGTACTTAAACCATAACTCCACTTCATCTTTTTAAATGTTTCTTCTCATCCTCTCAGGACTCACTCTCTGATGTTCTTTTATCTCAGATGAGGCTGTGTTTCCAATAGTCATCTCCAGAACTTCCTATTTAGCCCTGTGTCTGCATGTCACTTCTGGTCTGGATGATTGTACCACTTCACCCTCAGCGAGCCTGGCAGGGATAAGCCTCCAAGGTTCCTGTGGGGAGTTGTCCTCATGTAGACAATGTCATTAGTTTGTGTTGTTAGTAGAGGTCCGCATGCTAATGTAGACTATCTACCAACCACCACTACCAATCAATCCTGAATTGTATTTTATTTCAATACATATAAAGCTGCCCCCATAATGCCACTCACAACTTTACTAATAATCCCATCCAGACCATGAGTGAGCCCCCAAGTCTATGGGGAATGATAGATAATGCAAAGTTTAGGAAGAGCACTGTGCATGATGAGAGTAGTGTGAACTGTGCATGGCGAGAGTAATTTACAGTTGTGGCCAAAATTATTCAACCCCCACTGAAATTGAGTGTTTTGGCCAGTTTGACATTGCTTTTGATCATTCAGTCATCTTGCTTACATTTACATTAAAGAGGCACTTGTAGGTCAGACAAATATAACATAACAGTTATAATGAAATAACCACAAATGTCTTTTCTGTGCTCACAGCATTATCAGTTTTATTCAACCCCCAAGTGACATTCAATCTTAGTACTTAGTACAGCATCCTTTTACAGTTATAACAGCTTTTAAACGTGAAGCATAGCTTGACACAAGTGTCTTGCAGCGATCTACGGGTATCTTCGCCCATTCTTCATGGGCAAAGGCCTCCAGTTCAGTCACATTCTTAGGCTTGCGCACTGCAACTGCTTTCTTTAAGTCCCACCAGAGGTTCTCAATCGGATTTAAGTCTGGTGACTGCGATGGCCACTCCAAAATGTTCCAGCCTTTCCTCTGCAACCATGCTCTAGTGGACTTGGAGGTATGCTTGGGATCATTGTCCTGTTGAAAGGTCCAACGTCTCCCAAGCCTCAGGTGTGTGACGGACTGCATCACGTTTCCATCCAATATCTCCTGGTACTGAAGAGAATTCATGGTACCTTGCACACGCTGAAGCTTCCCTGTACCTGCAGAAGCAAAACAGCCCCAAAGCATGATTGACCCTCCACCATGCTTCACAGTAGGCAAGGTGTTCTTTTCATCATAGGCCTTGTTCTTCCTCCTCCAAACATAGCGTTGATCCATGGGCCCAAACAGTTCTAATTTTGTTTCATCAGTCCACAGAACACTATCCCACAACTTTTGTGGTTTGTCCACATGGCTTTTGGCATACTGCAGTCGACTCTTCTTATTCTTTGGAGACAGCAAGGGGGTACGCCTGGGAGTTCTGGCACGGAGGCCTTCATTACGCAGTGTGCGTCTTATTGTCTGGGCTGAAACTTCTGTACCCACATCTGACAAATCTTTTCTCAGTTCCTCAGCAGTCACACGGGGACTTCTCTCCACTCTACGCTTCAGGTAGCGCACAGCAGTCGAAGTCAGCATCTTCTTTCTGCCACGACCAGGTAGCGTTTCAACAGTGCCCTTTGCCTTGAATTTGCGAATGATGCTTCCTAAGGTGTCTCTTGGTATGTTTAACATCTTTGCAATCTTCTTATAGCCATTGCCCTTCCTGTGAAGAGAAATCACCTCTTCTCTTGTCTTCCTGGACCATTCTCTTGCCTTCACCATGTTTGTAACCACACCAGTAAATGTCTAGAAGGAGCTGAGTATCACAGTCATTTTAAAGCTGCCTAATTGGTGCTTATTATGCTTGATTGCTGCTCGGTGACATCCACAGGTGTTTTCAATACCTGATGGAAAGCACCTGTATGAACCTCTGTTCTTCAGAGTGGTAGTCTTTAAGGGGTTGAATAATTGTGGCAATGAAGAAACCACATAAGAACCATTTACTACTGTATTACATAAACAATTGATGTCATTTTAGTTGCATTTGGGTAGTTACAACGTCCTTGTAGGATTTGATTCTGAATACAATTCCAAATGTACACTATAGTCCCTAAACCCCTTTACAGCATTGGGGGTTGAATAATTTTGGCCACAACTGTAGTACACCCTTAGGACTACTCTCTCCAGTCCAACATGTACGTAGCCTGAAGGAGAAGGCCAACGACATCCGAGCAAAATATAGGAGTTTATCTTAGAAACTACATGAGACAACTAAAAATTCCTTTTTCCACTATTACAGCACATACTGACTATTTAATGTGTATGTAGCCATATGACTATACTTGGGCTTTAACTGCAGTATACTCTTCAGAGAGGCTCAGGACCTGGCTGTGCTGTCTAGCATGATATCCTGGATCACAGGATTGACTGAATGGACTTATAGATCCTCTTTCAATGTTACGAATGGTAAAAACTGTGAGGGATGGGCTGATAAAGAAGGTAGAAGCTCGGTTTTTAGATGGAGACTGTATTGGCTTTCCATGAAGGTGCTGCCAAAAGAAGGACAGAGTAGGAGATAGCCATACAGGTTAGGTTAGGGAATTCCAGAGGATAAGAGAGGTTCTGGAGAAGTCCTGGAGGTGACCATGAGAGAAGGTGACGAGGGACCTGGAGAGGAGAAGGACGTGGGAGGAGCAGAGTGGACAGTTTGGGTGATATTTGGAGATGATTGCTGATGTAGCAGCGTTGTGGACTGCTTTGTATGTTGTTGTTATCTTTTAGACTTTTATATGTTGAGTGATCAGAAGTCAGCGGAGGGATTAGCTGAAGGACACAGCAGCCACTGAATGGCTGGTAAGGTGGATGAGTCTGGTAGCAGCGTTCATGATAGACTAAAGGGAGGACAGCCTGTGTAAAGGTAAGCCAATGAGGAGGGGGTTGCAATAGTCAAAGTGAGAGATAACAAGAGGGTAAATTAGTAGCTTGGTGGTGTCATCAGTTAAGAAAGGGTGTATTTTTTATTTTTTTTACAGAGGTTAGATTTAGACAGCAAGATGTGGACACTAGCTCCCGAGCATGAGTGGAGCGACTGATAGTTGCATTATTGATCTCAATGGAAAAGTCATTCGAAATATTTAGCAGTTAACCTTCAGTTCATCTTTAGAGCATACTGTCAGGGGAATTCATAAAAAAATGTCTAAGGTATTCTTTAGAATTTCATCTTGCCTCCACAGGACCAATATTGATGCGGATAACAGATTCATGTACCTCTTGTAGACAAGTACATGAGTAAAGAAACGGCAAACCCAGATACTCCTGCGCTTAGGGATGGACTCTGTATGGATTAGGGCCACATCACGAATGTCTTGGGATATGTACGCCTTGCTGCCCTCAAGAGACCGTGGAAGTCCAAATGTATAAGTAGAGAAAAACAAACAGAGGGCGCACCGGCCTAGTGCATTACCTTAAAAATGTATTTAATAAATAATAAAAGTAGGTATTGTACTCACAAAATGACAATACAGTCAAAGGCACATCATAAAAGAACAGCTCTTTCAAATCCACACTACGTGTCTGTCCACAATGGGAATTCTGGACATCCAACAGGCTAACGCGTTTCGAGCCACTCTGGCTCTGAGGAAGAGGAAAGTCCTCGAAACGCGTTAGCCTGTTCGAAGTCCAGAATTCCCATTGCGGACTGAGACGTAGTGCGGATTGGACAGAGCTGTTCTTTTATGATGTGCTTTTGACTGTATTGTCATTTTGTGAATACCTACTTTTATTATTTATTAAATACATTTTTAAGGTAATGCACTAGGCCGGAGCACCCTCTGTTTGTTTTTCTCTACTTAGACAAGTACATGAATCTGGGACACACACCAAGTGTTGAGGCACAATGAGGCTGGAGTGTCCATTACAGTAAAACTGTGCTTCCTCCCCACCGCTATCCGCTGCCAGGTTAGAATAGATTTAATTACCTCCGGTTTCATTATCTATTAATTATCTATAAATTACTATCTAATATTAGTGTGGGATTCTACTTCATGATTGCTCTGCTTTAACACAGCACACTATCAGTTTTTCTTGGACGCTGTATCCAGGAAGATAAAATTTGTAATTTTAGGTAAGGAGGTATTCTAACAGGGAAAAGGCTGTCCTGATAGAAATCTATGTTCTCCTTCTGCAAGACAATTTTCATAAAAACACAAAATAACCGCAGAGAGTGTGGCTTTTATTTTTCTGTATCGCATCTGAACTCCATCCTGACAAACAACGTTCCTTATCCATTATCCAAGGTCACTCGGTGCACAGCATGCTCCATATACAATGCCGTATGTTACTCCACATGCATACCTACATGCACCAAAGGAACAGTTTCCTTGAGATAAAAAGGACTTGCATTAGATTTATCATACTAATAAGATCACGCTGTAATAGAATTACACTCGTATATCACATACACTCGGCCCGCCAGGAGCTCAATATAAATTTCTAGTCCAAATAGGTCTATAGAACTCGATGAAGGAGAACGGATGCAACGCAAATAAGAAACAAAGCAAAACTAGGAAATATACTTAAGTAGACAGTGATGCAAAACTCTGATTTATTTTAAATATAGAATATCTGGGGGTGTTTATGAGATGGCCAATACATTATTTTAATTATGTTCCACACTATGCCATTGATATATTTCTACTGTTTTATAATACATACAGGATGCAGTGCTTTACGGAATACAGACAACCATTAAAGGGATTGCCTTTGATATTGTTTCTTTAGATATGTGCGCAAGAAACACCAACTTGATGTAAAAAATTCTCTTCATTGTGTGTTAATGTTTTAAAAAAAACTTGTCTCTATGTACAAGTGGTAATTATATGCATCTATAGGGGGTAGCAATACTCATATGCAGGCCCTGCTTCCTGCAGCACAGCACACTGGGTCTAACTTTACTGCTCCATGTCTACAAGTTGATGAACTCACTGAAAAAAAATGCAACCCCTATGTATTAACCTAGCAATGTTTTTTGGGTTATGGGAGATCATACAATTTAAGACTGCAGAGTCACACAGCAGAAAGATCAGACTGCAAAGATTGCAGAGTCACATGGCAGGGAGATCAGACTACAAAGACTGCAGTCACACAGCAGGGAGATCAGACTGCATAGACTGCAGAGTCACACAGCAGAGAGATCAGACTGCAAAGATTGCAGAGTCACATGGCAGGGAGATCAGACTACAAAGACTGCAGAGTCACACAGCAGGGAGAACAGACTGCAAAGCTTGCAGAGTCACATGACATGGAGATGAGACTGCAAAGACTGCAGAGTCACACAGCAGGGAGATCAGACTGCAAAGATTGCAGAGTCACATGGCAGGGAGATCAGACTACAAAGACTGCAGAGTCACACAGCAGGGAGATCAGACTGCATAGACTGCAGAGTCACACAGCAGGGAGATCAGACTGCAAAGCTTGCAGAGTCACATGGCAGGGAGATCAGACTGCATAGACTGCAGAGTCATACAGCAGGGAGATCAGACAGCAAAGCTTGCAGAGTCACATGGCATGGAGATCAGACTGCATAGACTGCAGAGTCATACAGCAGGGAGAACAGACTGCAAAGATTGCAGAGTCACTTGGCATGGAGATCAGACTGCAAAGACTGCAGAGTCACACTGCAGGGAGATCAGACTGCAAAGTCACACAGCAGGGAGATCAGAGTGCAAAGTCACACAGCAGGGAGATCAGACTGCAGAGTCACAAAAGGGGGAGATCAGACTGCAAAGATTGCAGAGTCACTTGGCATGGAGATCAGACTGCATAGACTGCAGAGTCATACAGCAGGGAGATCAGACTGCAAAGATTGCAGAGTCACTTGGCATGGAGATCAGACTACACAGACTGCAGAGTCACAGAGCAGGGAGATCAGACAGCAAAGCTTGCAGAGTCACATGGCGTGGAGATCAGACTGCATAGACTGCAGAGTCATACAGCAGGGAGAACAGACTGCAAAGATTGCAGAGTCACTTGGCATGGAGATCAGACTGCAAAGACTGCAGAGTCACACAGCAGGGAGATCAGACTGCAAAGTCACACAGCAGGGAGATCAGAGTGCAAAGTCACACAGCAGGGAGATCAGACTGCAGAGTCACACAGGGGGAGATCAGACTGCAAAGATTGCAGTTACATGCCATGGAGATCAGACTGCATAGAGAGTCACACAGCAGGGAAGGAAGATCAGACTGCAAAGATTGCAGAGTCAAACGGCAGGGAGATCAGACTGCAGAGTCAAAGGCAGGGAGATCAGACTGCAGAGTCACACGGCAGGGAGATCAGACTGCAAAGACTGCAGACTCACACAGCAGGGAGATTTAAGACTGCAGTCACACAGCAGGGAGATCACTTTGCATAGAGTGCAGTCACACATCCATCTGTCTCTTCTAGCAGAATGGGGATGGTCTGGCTTAAAGCTGAACTCATTCATAGCATTATTATTATAATGTTTTAATGCAAATGCAAGAGAAGCAAGTATCTGAGTTTCACCTAGGATTTGCCTCTTCCAACTCTCTGTACAGCTGAGCTCAGACTAATAAAGGGAAATAGAACACAAGAAGAAAGCTGTGCTGCAGTGCTCACATGTAGCAAGAAACATGTTGATAGGAGGAGAGGGCAGAGTGACAGGGAGCGTGCTTCTCGTTTCACTGTCAAATTACAGGCTGGGGAGAGATAAAAAAATGAAGTCACCTGTCCTACTGGACAGGCAGAGCTGTGTGAATGTAGGAATTGGATGGTCAGAAACACACATATTTGCCATTTGTATATCATCTGTGTGTTTGCTTGGAGTTCAAGTTGAATTAAAAGTCAGAATCTGACTTCAGGTCCATCTTCCTCTAATGAATAAAAGATAAAAACTGCACTAAACACATATCTGCGACCTTAAAGCAGACCTCCACTCCCCACACCTACTGTCACAAAACCACATAAAAATATGTTTTTTTCTGCGGTCACCCACTTCCAGAATGACACCCCAAGCTTCCTGTGGCCTCCTGGGAAGCTCACGCCATACTGTATATACCAGGAGGATTCAGGTCAGCAACTACAAATGTGCATGGGGACAGCTGTATCTTCCTGGTTCTCGCAGCCGCCGCCCAATGACATGCTGCGGTGCATGCACATCACAAAGTGACAGCTGCAAGAATAAGGAAGACACAGCTAGCCCCCAATGACGTCAGAGAGCAAGTTGAAGAGAGGCTCTACTGGGTAGGAACAGTGGAACACTACAAGACGCTCTTGGATTTGCTGGATGTAAGAACATCCATACTGAGCATAACCCTGCAAACCAGGTAAAAGGGGATTAAGGAAAAAAACAAGGGGGTCTTTAAGCAGTCCCCCCAACAGGTTCCTGAAGCCCTTACTACTTCCTGCCTAATGCCACAGTTGAAGCAAACCTCACCAACTGGTCCCCTGCAACCTATTTCTTCTTGCCCAAAGCAGAGGTTGATGAGCCAGACAAATCAGAGGTACTGAGTAGCTTTCTGACTTGAGGTCCGATGTAACCTGGTCAAAAATGGATAACTATCTACCAAAGTATAATGCATGGATGGGAAGATAGGGGCCCAACATCACAGGATAATTAGACACTACCATGATCCTAACCCAATTCGGACTGTTCCCAGTACTTACCGCACATGGAGAAAGCTGCCAGCTATCAGTTCCCTAGTGACCTGGGAGCTTTTCTGCAATAAATACCCTCTCAATGTTCCAGTGCTGCCAGTCCTCTTTTGGCTTGAATGACACCCAGCATCATTCAGTCCACTTATGTGAGACCAAGGTGTCATGAACACATCCCCTGGGGATCCATCATTGCATCAACCTGGGCTCCTAGCACAGTGTTGCATAGAACATCACAGACGCCATTCTTTGCAGCAACCAGCAATGCAGTTGGACTTTAACTGTAGACAGTTTCAGTAAGCTTCTCTCAGCAAATTATTATTATTATACAGTATTTATAAAGTGCCAACAGTTCGCTCAGCGGTGTACATTCCAATGGGGGACAATACATGAGACAATACAATAACAATACAATGCGATACTCGAGGGGTTCGAGGGCTCTGCTCCTTGGAGCTTACAATCTAGGAGGGAGGGGAGAGTGGTACAGGAGGAAAAGCTGTGGGCATAGAGTGGTAGGAAGAGTGGAGGAGATTGGCAATTAGCAGGGGGTGGGGTAGGCTTCCCTGAAGAGATGAGTTTTCAGGGTGCGCCTAAAGGAGAGGAGAGTAGGTGATAGTCTGATGGATTGGGGTAGGGAGTTCTAGAGGATGGGTGATGCCCTGGAGAAGTCCTGGAGGTGGGCATGAGAGGAGGAAACCAGGGAACTAGAGAGAAGGAGGTCTTGTGAGAAGCGGAGAGTGCGTTTTGGGTGATATTTGGATATTAATGACTTCATCTTCTTGTCAAATGATCCCGCGCTGTTCACACTACCCCCCTAATGGTGGCCATACACTATTCAATTTTATTATCCAAAAATATTTAAAATATAAATCACCAGCGCCAAAATTCGTACAAATTAATACTAAATATACAAATAAATGCTGCTGCTCATCAGTGCAAACCCACACCAAGAAATTAAATATAAAACATTAAAACAGCGCAAAAAGAATTTTAAACAAATCCCACTGCAAAACATTTTTTTAAAAAATTATATATCTATAAAATTATAAATCCCACTCCAAATTGGTGAAAAAATTATATAATAAAAATTATAAAAAAATCAAAATAAAAAAAAAATATAAATATTCTTGAAAGTCCTCTTCACAAAGAAATAAATCGTGCTTCCACCAAAAATAGAGCTCAAAAAATTATACCGCACTCACCAGATATTGGTGAAAAAACGCCTTTTAGGCTTTTTTTTGGGATCCTAGACCCAGTCAGAGTGCCTCCAGATATTCCTGGATTTTCCCTACTCCAGACCAGAATATAGCCAACCTCCAACCTCCAGGATCACCAGACACCACTCTCCAAGAAAAAGCTCAGAATAATGTAGGGAAAAAAACAAATATATAGCGTAATACTGCAATACTTGGTTCTACTTAATTTTCAAGTACCAAGCCACTCACATTCTCAATGATCAAAATCAGCATTTTATTCCATTTAAATGAATCCAAAACGCCACATCAGCAGGGTAATTTCCTGAGATCCCACGGTCAGCAACAGATGACAGCACAGAGAATCTCCCATACACAAGATCGCCCCCGGGACCGCCGCACGTAGGTGTGCGTTCCACTCACTGGAAGTGACGTATTACATATGGCGGCGGAACCGGAAATGCGTCAATGAGCTTCACCCCTCCTCCAGGGCGTTTTTACAGACCTGCGCTGTTTTAATGTTTTATATTTAATTTTATTATTCAGTTCATGCGCGATTCAATAATAGATTGAATTGGCAAAAAAATGAATGCGCATAATTTCCCTTTCGATCGATTGAAGACTCAATTTAGATTGTCCAGAAAGGAAAATTATCGATAACGCAAATCTACCTCTCTACCCCTCGCCTCACCCCTTCAGTCTCCGCCCGTATCACCTGCCTACTGAACGACATATCAGACTGGATGTCACTCCACTTCCTCAAATTCCTAGTTTCCCCCCCAGCCCGCGCCCCCCCTCTCCATCACGACCAACAACGCCACCATCAGTCCCACCCCGCAAGCCAAAGTTCTAGTTGTCACTCTAGACTCCAATCTGTCCTTCTAGCCCCATGTCCAATCGCTGGCAAACTCATGCAGGCTCCGCCTTCTCAACATCTCCAAAATACGTCCGTTCCTAACCCCAGACACTACTAAACAACTCATTCACTCCCTTATTATCTCACGTCTGGACTACTGCAACTCCCTCCTCACCGGCCTACCTCATCACAGGCTATCCCCGCTTCAGTCTATCCTGAACTCAGCGGCCAGACTCATCCACCTTACCAACCGCTCCTCCTCTGCCACCCCCCTCTGTCATTCCCTCCACTGACACTGACATACAAAGCCATTCATAACACTGCCCCAAACTACCTCACCGACCTAATATCCAAATACCAACCAACCCGTACTCTTCGCTTCTTACAAGACCTTCTGCTCTCCAGTTCCCTGGTCTCCTCCTCCCATGCCCAACTCCAGGACTTCTCCAGGTCTTCCCCCATCCTCTGGAACTCACTACCCCAATCCATCAGACTGTCACTTACCCTCCTCACCTTTAGGCGCACCCTGAAAACCCATCTCTTCAGGGAAGCCTACCCCGCCCTCACCTAACAGCCAATCTCCTCCACTCCTCCTACCACTCCATCCCCCACAGCCATTTCCTCCTGTACCACTATCCCCTCCCTCCTAGATTGTAAGCTCCAAGGAGCAGGGCCCTCGAACCTCTCATGTATTGTTACTGTATTGTCTCATGTACTGTCCCCCACTATAATGTACAGCACTGAGCAAACTTTTTGGCGCTATATAAATACTGTATAATAATAATAATAATGTCCTTTTAATTGACAACGCTGACAAGCATTGATCATGAATAGAATATGATCGTATTTAAATCGATCAGATTATGAGACTGCCCCGTGAAAACAGAGATGTGATGGATAACTTGTGTTCGCATCTTCTTACGATCTATCGAAATCCAATTCCCCGCGTGTGGCATATCGATCAAATGGATTGTACATTGATCAAATGGATTGTACCCTAGTGATTGATCGTTCTTACAGGAAGGATCAATCAAAAAGGAAATTGATGATTTATCGAAGTGCGTATGGCCACCATCAGAGCCACAGAAGGTGACGCTCAGAGCCAGGAATACTTGGCCTACTTTTTGCAGGCTCGGGCACCCGTGGGGACTGGTGATCAGGTCAGCCAGCTGTATATGATGAACGCCAGGATGAAAATGAGATGTACGCAGCGAGTAGACAGCCGATGCTAATTTGTCATGTCTGTGTGCGCTTTTAATACACTCCGGCAAATAAACCATTTAGAAATAATATCAAATAAATTCAAATTCTACATACAGATAAAAAAAAGCTGTCACTACATTGAAAGAGCTGAAAAGGGTGCTTAGTCATTACAATTCATTTGCTAAACAATTGGGGACATGGTTGTGAGACGCTACAAACAAAGCTGCTAATTACCAGAAATTTCTTTTTCTAGCTCCAGAGATTAGAGGGCTTAATGCTAATATAACAGCATGTGCAAAGACATGTCAAGGGATGTGTGGGTTACAGCTTTGCAGAAAGGGGGAGGGGGGGATCACTAGAACAATGGAAAGGGATGCATGCGGCTGTCACTCTACCAAAGGTACCGACGTCACGCAGACCCACATAATTATTAGTCACTGAGCAAGTAGGTGTTGTGCCTTATGGAGGGAGCCAGGCTTTGCTACCCGATTTATACACAATCTTCTATGTAAAACCCTTTCACTGCCATCATCTGAAAGTACACTTTGAAACTAATCGCCCTCTTCAATAAATAATGCAAGGAGTGAAGGGCTAATTAGGTGCAGTGACCCATAACAAAACAATTACGATTCATCTTCTAGTAGATTGACTTCAAAAAAATTAATTCAGGTTGCAATGAGTCACTGTACTCAAAATATACCTTCACCACTCATACCTCCTTCCCCCCCACCTTTTATAACATAGGTAAAAAAGTAAATATGTTCAGCATACAGCCCCTCCACTTCCAGGTTTCTCGCCATGGTGTTCTGGGACACTTAAGTCATACATCTCAGGAGGCTTTGGGTCAGCAAAATATATGACTGGATACTAATATTTATAGGTAAAGTTGATCCAGGTAATATCTGATTGCCTCTTGGGGGATCAGGAAAGAATCCCCCCCCCCCCGCTGGAGCAAATTGGATCATGCTTTGTGGGCTTTTTTTTTGCCAATTGTGGGTATAGGACTGCGTATTTTTTCCCTATGGGTTGAACTGGATAGACTTTTTTCCACCAGATTGACTATGTAACATTGTAATCTAAAGTGTGCATGAGCCGCTGCCTCTTCCTGATTCTTGCATATGGCCCCTGAGGACATTCCATAGTTCATGAGTGTCATCAAGGGGCTGGCTGCAGGAACAAGGAAGAGAATGCCAGCCCCTGATGATGTCAGAGAGAAAGAAGGTTATGCAGAACGGGGTGACACCAGGTAAGAGGTGACCAAAATAAACAGGGTGAGAAGTTTTTAAAGTGTTGCTAAACCCAGGATCCTGCATTCACTATATCTGGTCTCCCACAGTACACATGGCAATGCAATTATTTTAGTAGATATAAACTGCTAAATACCTTTTCTCATCAGCAGTTAGAGCAGTCTTGTGACTTCAGCAGAGCACTGGTTAAAGCTTGTAGGAGGAATTTTCTTTCTGCTCTAGGAGGATGCAAAACCCCTGACCCTCTGTCTGTACAGTGCTGGTTGGCCCTGTGCTGACCACATGCACCCTCCCAAGAAAAAAAAAAACCTCTCTAGCGATACACACTAAACTGAGCATGTGCATGTCACTACGGATTCAGTCTGTATCAGGTGGACATTTCAACAAGAGTAGTGGACAAGAAGAAAGCCTTTTTCACACAATGCAGAGGATTAACTCCTTAGGTTCCACAGTGAGTATAACAAGCATGCTTTACTGAATATACAGACTGATTTTACTGTTGTAGGTTTAGTAACACTTTAATGCAGAACAGTACCCCAATGGCCACATACAGTTGCTGCCAATGAACATATGTATTCATGGCTAGATGGGAAGAAGACATCATCTATTCGAGGGAGTGGCCTGAATTGTGCTTTTGTGCTGAATTGTGCTGAAGTGCACTACATCGATGATGTTTTCCTCCTGTGGCGGGGTAGCGAAGAGGCATTAATTTTTTTTGTCACCCTAAATAACAATAACTTAAACATACGGTTATCTTATATATATAGTCAGAAGGAGGTCAAGTTCTTGGATCAGACTCTATCCAATGATGGAAAGAGAATCGTTACTAAATCTTTTTTCAAGTCTACTGATAGGAACAGTTATATTCCGACAGATAGCTGTCATCATCCTCTTTGGCTTAAAAATATACCTAAAGTCAATTTCTTAGAATTTGAAAAAATTGTGATACTTTGGAGGATTATTATTCCCAAGCGCAGGTCCTTAAGGATAGATTTTTGTAAAGGGGATATAACAATTTTCTATTGGAGGGGGCTATTAGAGAGATAGCTGATGTGGACAGATCATCCCTGTTGACTACTAGTAGTAGGGATAGAGTGTGTCCTTTTATTACTAATTTTTCCATTCAGCACAGAGAAATAGCCAAAATCTTTAAGACAAATTGGGGTGTCCTGAGTAATGATCCGGAGTTGGCAGGTTTTCTACCAGACAACCCAGAGATCATTTTTCGGGAGGCACCCTCTCTGAGAAATAAAAAAGTCTCCAATATAGTAGATCCACCGAAGTATGTCACATTTTGTTCCCATCTGAAAAGTTTTTTTCCGTACAATAAAATGTATGATCTGCACTCGTGATGGTACTCAAAGGAGGCTTGACTCTTTTGTGTCTCATTCTACAGGTAAAAAGTATTAAATCAATTCTCTGATCACTTGTAACAGCAGATATGTTGTGTATCATTTGGAATGTCCTTGTAAGAAGCAATATATAGGCAGGACATCTAGGAGGTTGAGAGATCGACTCAAGGAACATCTCTATAACATCAAAAAGGAACATTCGGTTTCCAAACATTTTAGGGATTGTCATCAAAAAAATCCCTCTGGTATTAAATTTGTGGGACTAAATCTTGTCCACCCCCATTGGAGGGGAAATAATAAGTGTGGGGCAGTATCTATGCTTGTGACAAAGTGAATTTATGAAATGCAGACTTTGTCCCCTCTAGGGTTGAACATAGAAATTGACATTAATTGCTTTATTGATAATAGTTGACTGCCCTGATTGTAAGGTTATGCACTTTCTTGTTACCCACGTTTGTGAGACTATGAGGTGGGGATTCATCTAATGTATAGGTATTTATTCATTGTTTGTATTTATATTATTAATATCAATCTGGACATTAATTTTTATATGCATTTTAGTGTTTGATTGCATTTATTTGTTCCCTTAAATAGCCTGCGTCTCCTTTGTTCTGTGATTTCGTTTTTCATATGATTATCTATTTTATTTATATTTTTTAATTTTATTCTTAATTTGGTTGCATATTTGAGGTGGTTATATGTGACGGTTCTAGATTTTGATGTTTCCACCCTATCACTTCAACAAAATGGTTTTTTGAGGATAGATTTACTATCAGGTCAATTTTGGTCTATGGCAAAATGACGCCCATCATCTCGCGCACCTGCTGGGGAAGTCAGCAGGAGGCGGGTCCCTTTGAGAACGTGCGTATACACAAAACGCATCAGTGAGGAGCCTATGTGCTGACGTCACGCCGCCGTGTCCATGTTGATGGTCCAGCGGCCATCTTAGTGAGTGCAGCCGCTTATTTTTATTGTCTCCACGTTACTGTGTATTTCTGGGTTTAATAATAAATACTAAACTATATACCGCTGTTTCTTGGGATCTGTATTACGAGCAATGCCTACAGGATCCACTACTGGTACACTAGATGAATTTTCTGTTTCAGCCAGCACATTCCACTTGCAACTTTCACATATCCAGTTGTTATATATAATATCAATGAGCACATATTTTGTTTATATTATGCTTTATTTATAATTGATCACTTAGCGCTGCACTTTTATATATTAATTTTTTGTGGCTGAAGGGATTCATTTTTTTGTGCTAAATGTTTTTATTGGCTCTTTAGCGCTCACTTGTATTTATATATTTTTTTAGTAGCTTCCAATGCACTGGCCCTCAGCACTCCACAACCTGCATACCACCCTTTGGTGTTTTAAATAGGACAGGTTTGATTTCTTGTGAATAAATGGGCTTCCCGACCCCATGAAAACACATACTTACGGGGCCCTAGGAATGAGCAGATCTCCCATATGCCACTAGATGAAATATCTGCATTTCTGCAGGTGGCCTTGAAATATCCAAAGACAGGATGAACTGTATAACTGGAGAGTCAGGAACCTAACAATAACTAATATATTGGCACTGGATAGGTAGGGTTAAATTTTACAGTCCCATAGGTAGTAGGGAGGTATTCAGCTATTGAAATAGATAAAGTCTCTCCGCAGCACAATGAAGGCTTGAGTGTGTAATAATAGGTGATATATTGGCGCTGAAAAGATGGGGTTAACTATTACAGTCCCATAGGTAGTAGGGAGGTATTCAGCTATTTGGATAGCACAGTCATGAGGCAGCACCCTATAGAGTTAAGCTGGACTCTGTAGTGGAAGATAAAAGGAGAGAGAGGGGCGCCAAACTAAGTGCAGTATTTGACAATCATTTATTGCACACAATGGCATGTAACTCACAAGAGGTAAGTAGTTAGCAGGCATGGGTACATAGGGACGTCATCCAGAAGATGTTCCAGAGGCAGAGAAGAGGGGGTAGATGGACATCTAGGGGCTACGGCTGTGGTGAAAGCCAGGTATCCTGACTCACATCGAGTCAGCCTGTACACGCTGCAGAGGACTTGATGTGAGTCAGGAGACCTGGCTTTCACCACAGCCGTGGCCCCCAGATGTCCATCTACCCCCTCTTCTCTGCCTCTGGAACCTCTTCTGGATGACGTCCCTATGTACCCATGCCTGCTAACTACTTACCTCTTGTGAGTTACATGCCATTGTGTGCAATAAATGATTGTCAAATACTGCACTTAGTTTGGAGCCCCTCTCTCTCCTTTTATCAGAAACAGGCAAATGTCTGAAAGGCGTACCAAGTTTAGGATATGTCCTTAAAAATGGATTTACAATACCGAGGAACTGTATCATGAATCTATAATTTTCTGTCCATTAAATAAAATCCTCCTCTTCTAATACACATTGTAAATATGTAAATGGCTGACGCGGCATGATGGGACTTGTAGTTTCACGGACATAAAGCTACATGATGCCTGCCTTTCAAGAGCATGTATGGAATGTATACTGTCTGCTTGACTTCCTCTCTCCCAGAACAATTCTCTTTATGAAGGTTAGAAACGTCACGCTGCACTGAACACGAGTTTCTGCTCTGTCTGGGTTGCAAGTCCTGTGCTACCTAAAGTGAGCCTGTCATTGGAACAAAACATATGAACTAATGCAGACATATATTAGTTATATCTATTGGCACAAATTTTTTTTTATTAGTAAAGAATAGTTAGAGCCTGTTTTTTTTCTTTTTTGTTTTCTTTGCTGTATCCTGTTGGGTCTGCTCAACTTATCTGTCAAGACAGGAGATTAACTCTCCTCCCGCTGCAAAAAGTCGCTGCCAGCATCAAATGTGATGACACCTGATGCGTCCTTCTACTAGTCTCTGGGGACTTTATTATGCCGTGTCCAACATTTCAAATCAACAGCTTATCCCCTGTGAGAACCATGAGACTGCATCTCTCAACATTGATTATTTTTAATCCTTATGCTGCCAGCATTAGTAAAAAGATAGGAAAGTATATCATATTTACTTGTTTTAAACTTTTTTTAACATTTCTTCAGTTGCTTCCTGGTTTCCAGACCTAGGCAAATTATGTCACACATCCCAGGAGTCTTCAGGAAGGGGTTTTCTCAGCTAAGCACACCCTCCTGCTTGCATGCCTGAGCTAAAGGTAGATGGATTCCATGAAGTAAATGCTACATGAATCATCTGCCCTTACTCAAAGTGGCGAAGGCCAGAAATGCTAGGGGGTGTTTTTCAAAGTGATTTCTCAGCAAAATAAAGCATGGAGACATGGATGGATGGGGGAGTTTGCTTTGAATATTAAAGCGGAGTTCCACCTGAAAAAAAAAAATAAGTCAGCAGGTACAAGAACTGTAGCTGCTGACTTTTAAAAGACAGACACTTACCTGCTCCTCGGTCCAGCAGTGTCCTCATCACTGCTGGTTTCACTGGCTGTCTTCTCTCCCTGGCATCTTCAGTGTGAGCATCCGGCTGTGACAGCTTGCGGCTTCACAGCGGGGTGCCCACTGCGCATGCACGAGAAGTACTGCGCTTTGTGAATGGTCCCGTATTCTTCTGGGACCTGTCACGTGCCCCAGAAGACTACTGGGAGGGAGGACAACTTCCACTTCCAATCGCCTAGGCGATCGCAGTTGAAATGAGAACGGGTACCTGTCAAATTCAGGTACCCGCTTACCAAAGGTACCAATCCTTAATGGGGAGCGGGGGACAAAGGCTTAAAGCGTAACTTCACCTTTTTGGTGGAGCTCCACTTTAAAAATGAACTAAATAGCATTTTTATCTTGTGCTCAGATGCAGTGTAGTTCCACTTTAAGGGTTCATTCACATGGACGCACCAAGCCGCATGCTGTGAAAAACAAGCATATTTACATGCTGGGAGTGACAGGTGTTACGTACATAAAGTCCAGAAAGAAGCTGCACAGTACCCCATATTGTGATGACGGGCGCACATATGCATCGCTGGCGTTTAGAAGCGTTTTTTAAAGATAAGCACAGCACAGATAAGCAAAGTAGAGCCTCCAGATTGCACTGAAAAGTGGTAAATTAACTATTTCAGACTGTTTCAGAGAAATACAGAGAGTAGTAGCAGAGACAGCAGTATGTGTTGAGATTAGCTTAGTGGGAAAGGTGTCTGGTGGAGGGGGTCATTAAGGCCACCTGGCAGGGGGTCTTCATGAGGAATTTGAGGTGTGAATGGTCATTAACATATCTTTTGTTTCCAAGTGTGGGAGAGGTCTGAGGTGTGAATTGGTCATTACAATGTGTGACAAGCTTGGTTGGAACATCCTGTGTTCAGTGTTTTGTCCATTTGAGTACCTTGAAAAATGTTTTGCATGCATTTTTCATGCTCTGGACAGCATCGTGAACTGGAAAAGTAAAAAAAAAATTGTAAACGCTTATAAACGCGATTTGCAGCATTTAGCCGAGTTTACAAGCTTTTTGCATTTGAAACACTGATAAAATCGACTGCTGAACGCAAATTTGTTGCGTTCAAAAAAACGACTGTAAACTCAAATGCCTGTAAACGGCTGTAAACGAAGATGTCTACATGGACACATAGGAAAACATTAGGGTGAGTTCAGGGGCTGCTGAAAAAAACGCTGGACAGCTACTAAACGTGAGTTTATCAGCTGCAGTGTACATGAGCCCTAAGAAGAAAAGAGCACTGACATCTAAAGGAATTTATTTAGCCAGGGATAAGAAAACTATTTTCAAGAGTTTTTCTGATTCTGAGGTTATAGAGTGGAACTCCAAGTATTTTTTCTAAACATTTGGATAGAGTGAGAGAGAATTAGAACTTCTGTTGGGTATTTATTGCTGTCTGTACCCCCATCCAGCAACCAGCACAAAAAGTACATACAACATCTTACTAGAGATCCTATCGCTGGAGTGTTAAGCAGTAGAAGAGTAAATAAACTACATACCCACCCCTATGGCATTCCTCCGACACTGGCTGGGCCAGTGAGATATCATTCTGAAACTGAACCAACTAGCTATTTTGGCCAGCAAGGGACTGACACCATAGAAGTGGCCAAGTGTTCCATTTAGTACCCTTGTTACTGGTAATCTGCTATCATCAACAGAATCTCTAAACGACCTGAAAGCTTTCTCCAACATACAAACAAAAAGCTGGAGCTAACCCTATAGTCTATGAGGGCTCACGGTGCAGGCACAGCAAGCAATGTTGGGAGTGGTGGCTGGCTGGGATAAAAAAAAAGTTGTAGTTCACACCAGGGAACAGCGGTCTTCCTCGGGCAAGAAAGCAGCTGGGACAGGGATTTTTTGGAGGGGTAGAGAAGGTAAGTTCATGAACCTCTCCTTAAAGTAAAGTGTAACTAAACCCATACACATAAGTGCAATACTGAATTTTACACAACATATAAAATTTTAAATTATTACCTATAGTCATCATTTCATCCATAAATTAAAAATTTTCAATAAAAATGTTAGCATGTGGCACAATTTGTTTTCTAAAGCCAGTAATATATTTCAGAAGTCTAAGATCTTCTTTTCCAGGTAGCCTCATCTGCCCACAGCCAACACCACAAAGTATGAGTATGCAGTATTACAATCAAGGCTGCCCATTCATGTATTCATGTCAATGACCACTATCGTGAAAGCCGCCTGGGATGGAGAGCGAGATAATCACTGACAGTGTTGTTAGATGATGAAGTGTGCATGAATGTTCGCCCTCACCGGGAGAAACTTCAATAAAGAAGCTGTTCTACGGGCTGCACAGTGCAGGCCCATAAATCTTTCAAGGTGGAATAAGCCTTTTTTTTAAAGTGGGCATTTAGTGATTTAGTTCCGCAAACCACGCAAAAAATGGAAAATCATAACAATACACTAGCAATTGTGACCAAAATTGTGACCATCATCATTACAATAGCCAAGGCCATGTTCCCAGCCAATGAGGGGCCATATATATATATATGTATTAAGAATAGGTTTAGAGTCTATAATAGTTGACTGGATCTTCTCCAACCATTAGGACCCATTTACAGCCCACTGAATAATTAAAAACATATACAAAAATTCATCCATTGAAAAAAGTGCTTTGCCACAATTTTATATTGCTTATTCATATTTTTGCCAAAGTTTTGGGGCAGCACCAACTCACAATTTGTGTTCGTCCCTTCCTTACTTAGCAGATTTAATATGAAAGTTAAAAACGATTTTTAGATGGTTTCAGCCAGCTCCACGACACTGCGTCCTTGCATCACCTGTGATAGATTCATATTAGCTGGCAGAAATTTAGCAAAATTGGCGTATAACTTTATTAATTTTTTCCCAGCGAAAAACAAGTTGCAGATGCGAATGATGACAATCATCCCCCCCACCAACAATTATTTGATGTATTTTTATTTCCAGACAAACACGTGCTCTTGGGACGGGGCAGATGGGCAGAGTTCTAGTATTTCTGGTGCAGTTGCCTTTTTCCATCGCCAATTATAGCCGGGCATAAGGAATCCCACCTCTAGTTTCAGTAAGCTAGTATGATTGCTTAATGGGCATGATGTGCTGCGGATCGCAGACAGCAGACGTATTAATACAATTCCCGAGGCCCAGACAGATTAACGCGGCATTGGGTTACAGGCAGCTCTCCGTGCATTGACAGCTCCACTGTGCTGTGTGGACAATAACGTCAATTATAAATGGCACATTACAGAGACTGATTAAAGGCCTTGCTGAATGAAGTTCACCAAGTGAAGAGGCTACAGTAAACCAGTGCTAGGAAAACTTTGAGGTGGACCTTGCCTAATGGGAGGCTTGCTTGGCCAGTGCAAAAAAAAAAAAATACACTATAGAAATACATATTGGAAAGTTTTTTTTTTTTTACTTGCCTAAGGATCTCATTCATTTCTGAAATATACACAGCCCTGCCACACAGCACAGCTAACATGGTGAGCTGACTTTTCTCTACTGCAGTGAGGAAATATAATCCGGTCAGTTCCTTGCCCCCAGCCTATGACTGGACAATGAAGGAGCAGCAGTAGCCCAACCCTGCTCTCTCCTCCTGTCAGTATGTTCCTTGTCAATATATGTGCAAACAACACTCTTGATTGGCTCCATGTTTTGTCCCTCCCTCTCTCAGAGTGCCGCAGGATATTACAGGAAGCAGAAGTCAAGGCAAATTAAGTAACAGTTGCATTTAGGCTTGATTAACACATTTTCTTGTTCTTATTATCATCAACCTAACACACGCATACAAAACCAGCAGTCGCATTGCATAGGTCTGAACTATCACCTTTTAAATCAATCAAAATTTATGAAGAAATGTTATTTATTTGCAAAATGTTATAACAGAAACAAAAAAAAGTGCGTTCTTTTTTTCAAAAGTTTCAGGTGTTTTTTGTTTTATTTAGCAAAAAATAAAAAACTCAGTGGTGATTAAATACCACCAAAAGAAAGCTCTGTTTGCATCAAAAAAATTATAAAATTTTCATATGGGTACAGTGTTGCATGACCGCGCAATTGTCATTCAAAGTGCGACAGCGCTGAAAGCTGAAAAGTGGCCTGGGCAGGAAGGGAGTATAAGTGTCCGGTTTTGAAGTGGTTAAAGAGTTTGTAAATGCTAAAGAATTTTTTAATATTAATGAATTCTCAGCCACTCCCAAATACTTACCTTTATTATTATTATTATACAGTATTTATATAGCGCCAAAGGGTTTGTTCAGCGCTGTACAGTAGCAAGGGGGACAGAATATGAGACAAGACAGTAACAATACAATACACGAGGGGTTCGAGGGCCCTGCTCTTTCGAGCTTACTGTCAGGAATGGACTTGCCAATAGTGGTGGGACTCACCTGCCTTGTGGGCTGCAGTACCAGGACTGGCCAGCGGCTGCTCTCAACAACCAGAGGTTCACTTCGGCAATTAGCCATCACCCGGGGCTGATTGCAGGTGTATTTAACCTCCCTGGCGGTATTCCCGAGTGTAGCTCGGGGTAACATTTCTGTACCAAAAGCGGTAACCCCGAGCTACACTCGGGCTTACCCTGAGGCACTGCTCCGGCAAGTGTTCTTCACTTACCTTACCCTGCGCTCCCACGATGTGTCCCCTGCAGCGTCCCCGGCCATCTCCTCCGGCCGATGCCAGCATCCGGCTTCTGTGTCCTGTCCCTGTGACGTCGGGACGTACGGGCGCCGCAGCCGCCGGCGGCGGGAAATTTAAAAATTTTAAAAAATGTCATTTTTTTTTTTTTACATTTTACCTAGTAAAACATTGCTGTCTCAACCAATTTCACATACATATTGTCCCTAGTGCTTTGTCCTGCGCCCTGCCTGCATTTTGTCTGTTCTTTCTGCCTGGAAACTGAGAAATGTCCATGGCGTCCAAAAAGTGTCCCTTTAGGTCAAAAGCGGTTTAGATCAGCTAGAGAACAGCGATAGTAAATCAGAACCACTTGCAGAATTGAGTGATAATGATTCGTGGGGGAAATTCGTCATCAGACACTGAAAACGATTTTGCGACTGAGCTCAGCAATGTGCGAACTTGGCGCTCTATTTCACATTTCAGTGTTTTTGGTTTGATTATATTATTGAATTAAATTTTTTATTATTTTTATATTATTTTTATGATTATTTATTAAATTATAATTTATGATTTTGTGTTTCAAATTTTATCATACCCGGGATGTTTACTAGACTCTTGTTCGGACAGATTTCAGTGAGTTTTTCCTAAAAATTACAGCCTACAATAAAAAAAATACATATTTCCAATGAAAAAAAATGGTACCGCTTTCAGCACCAAAAATCTGAAATAATCATACCGCCAGGGAGGTTAAGGGATGGCCAGACCTGCAGTCTGTGCCTTGGTGTGTGTTTTTCCATGGGCCCCTGTATCTTGTAACCTGCATTCCTGTTCCTGTTTCTGCCTGACTTGTTGCTGACCCTGCCTGATCCTGACCTCTGCTGACTTCTCCTGTTTGATCCCTGGCATGTGACCCTGACCATTCTCTCCGCCTGCACCTCCTGTACCTACCTGCCCGATAGTTATCGACCCGGCCTGCCTGACTACGTTGTGCTCTATATGTGTATGTACCTGTGTATCTATATCAGTTTAGGTTTGGGTTTGTTTCACCTTGTTGTATGTATTTGTGTTAGCTTGGGGTTTGGTGCACTGCGTTTATATTTGTATTGTTAGTCTCAATAAATTATATTATTTACTATATCTGAAGCCTCTGTTTCCCTGTGTCAGTCCACACACTTCTGGTCACACCCGCATCCCTGACACTTACAATCTAGGAGGGAGGGGAAAGTGGTACAGGAGGAAATGGCTGTGGGGGATGGAGTGGTAGGAGGAGTGGAGGAGGTCAGGTGTTAGGTGAGGTTGGGGTAGGCTTCCCTGAAGAGGAGGGTTTTCAGGGTGCGCCTGAAGGTGAGGAGGGTAGGTGACAGTCTGATGGATTGGGGTAGGGAGTTCCAGAGGATGGGGGAAGTCCTAGAGAAGTCCTGCAATCGGGCATGGGATGAGGAGACCAGGGAGCTAGAGAGTAGGAGGTCCTGTGAGGAGCGGAGGCAACGGGTAGGGTAGTATTTGCGTATCAGGTCGGTTATGTAGTTTGGGGAGGCGTTGTGAATGGCTTTGTAGGTGAGAGTTAGCAGTTTGAATTTGATGCGTTGGACAAGCGGGAGCCAGTGAAGGGATTGGCAGAGGGGGGAGGCAGATGTGGAGCGATTGGTGAGGTGGATGAGTCTATCCACTGAGTTCAGGATCGACTGGAGTGGGGATAGCGTTCGTTTGGGTAGACCAGTGAGAAGGGAATTGCAATAGTCCAGGCGTGAGATGATGAGGGAGTGTACGAGTTGTTTGGTGGAGTCTGGGGTGAGGAATGTGCGTATCTTGGAGATGTTTCGGAGGTGGAGCCTGCAAGGTCTAGATAGCAGTTGGATGTGGGGTAGGAAGGAGAGGTGGGAGTCCAGCCAGGACTTTGGCGTGTGGGGTGGGAGAGATGGTGGCGTTGTTAGTAGTGATGGAGAGGATGGGGGGGGGGGCGCGGGGTGGGGGAAAGACCAGGAGCTCGGTTTTGGATAGGTTAAGTTTGAGGAAATGGAGCGACATCCAGTCTGATATGTTACCTGAGCTCGAACTTGATCCAGCACTATGCCCAAGAGCAGCATCTCTGCTCTCCTCACTGGACATGAAGGCAGCAGCGGAAGCCATTGGCTCCTGCTGATGTCAATCAATTCCAGTGAAGAGGGAGCAGGGGGGCGGGGCTGAGCCAAACTGTTTGTCTATAGACACACACAGCAAGCCCACACATCTGCCCTCATAGCAAGGGTTTGCTATTGGACAGACACAGAAAAGGAGGAACCAAGGGCACCGATGGGGGACCCTAGAAGAGGAGGTTCAGGGCCACTTTGCACAGATCAGGTAACAAGAACATGTTTATTATTTTAATAAAAAAATAGACTTTAGTAATGCTTCTAAGGGTTGTTTCTAAGGGAGTGATAGAATTTCACTGTCCACACAGCCAGGTGCAACGGTTCTGGTGTCTGAAAAGCACTCAATTCTTCCTCTTCTTTCCCTAGGGATGCTGGGACAAATCAGAGCCATTCACATTGACTGAGAACTGTTAAATGGCAGACTTCTCCATGAGAAAATTGCTCTCACTTGTAAAGAGCCAAACCCTATTATATTAAACATAAAGCAGTGGGGAATCACATGCAATACGGCTTATGTATTGTGTAGATGGAGTCTAAGTTTTTGCATTTATTTGTGAACGTTCAGTTTTATATATACTGTACATTCATAGACACACACTATAATGTGACTAATTCCACTTGTCGCCCCATCAACCCTACCATCCCCAGAATCCCCAGAAGTCCCAGCACAGTCAGCTGGTCACTGCACATTAGGACTTGAAATAAGAATTCAAAGGTTGTTCTTCCTAAATTTGTAGCAAATGATTCCAACTTGTACCTAACTTGTCTTTTTTTTTTTTACTCAGAGACTATTTAAGATGTACAACCTGCCTCCTCCACCCTCCCACAATAATGAATGCGTCATCCTGCCTACACACTGCCAGCGCCAAAACTCAAGTGAATTCTATTCTCTAAACAGGCAGTTACAGTGAAAGTGGATCTCCAGTCTAGAAGCTACACATATAAAGCTGAAATTCATATATACTGTGCGTAAAATATTTATCTGCCAAAGAATTTGTCATTCCTTGTCCAGCTAGATGGTACACCATCCAATGAGCAGGTGACAAAAAAAACAACAAAGTAAGCAGCACACTGGCAGCATTCCAGGTGACTTTGAATAGGATCTAACAAAAAGATCTCTGTAAAAACCGCAAACACATTGGACTGAAAGTACAAAAAAGGGGGATATTGATTATTGTTACATGATCCTAAGCCAGTCTTTTGTAACCAGGGTTCATGGAACCCTAGGAGTCCTCCAGAGGTTGCTAGAGATTATTTGAGCTGATTGACCTCCCATCTGATGGTACCTGCATAGGTTTGGGTCCAACACTACTTGGCAGAGCCAGCAGCATGACACCAATGATCTTTTCTTAGCAGTCTGTAGGGTTGGTATCCTAAACCACTGCTGTAAGCTGAGCATTCGTCTCACTGACCCCCAAATAATTTTAGCAGAGGTTCCATGAGAACTAAAAATTATTTCATGGGTTCCTCTGGGGTAAAAAGGTTGGGAAAGACTGTCCGAAGCTGTGCAACCTCCAGAGTTTGCAGAAGAGGCAGCAGTGGGCTCAAAAAGAAGCTGATGTCGAAAGCAGAGAATGACCAATCAGAAGAACTAATACCAGTAGCATGTAGCAAGTACACAGCCAGGTGAAAGCCAAGAGCAATATCAAAGCGGACCTTCACTCCAAAACTCGTGTGTGCACCAATGCAACCTTCCCTACTCTGCAAATTCTCCCCAACCTGGGGTGGAGGGGAAGGGGCAACATTCTCAGCCAATCATAGCTCTGATATTGTCATTACCATGGTATGACTCCTTCACTGTCTTCACTTCACTGACTCCTTCACTGTCTACTCCTGCAGGTTGACCTGCAGGAGTAGAAATTACTTACTCTACGCACTGTCATGAGACAGTGGTCTTAAGAAATGGACCGCCTAAAGTTGAACACTTCTTATTTCTCAAGATAACTGACGATTCAGAGAAAAAATCCCCTGCAAAGAAACTCCTAATGATGTATGTTTTGGAAAGCAGAAAACTCAGGAGGACCTGAGGTCTTCACAACAAACAGAACTTTATTCTGAAATGCTACAACACCATCAACACGTTTCTTAGCTGCTCAGGGTGCTTCACCAGTTATAGTGCTTAAGAGCTTCTTTGCATTTTTTTTTTGCCATTGGATTGTTGGGCACCATCATGTATTTCATAGGAAAATAAATATTATCTTTGCTACTTCTCTTCATTACCAAATTTTTCACAAGTCTGGTGAGCACTGTCTTGAACCTATAGGTAGCGTAAAGAAGCAGAACTATAGTAACAAGTTCCATGGCCATATTATCGGACATGGAGGTGGCTTTTGAATTGTGTACATAGAGGATACTTGTACATATGGATTTTGTTTTACCTTTAGTTTTATTTTTATGTTCATGGGTTTTCTAAACCTTGCTTTGATTGACATATCAGTTTTATCAATAATAATGAAGACTGGAGTGAACTGCAAAACCTGTAGGCGGTGAATGAAGACTGATGGAACCACAAGTCTTCATTCAGCGCAACCACAAACTGGTAAAAACAAATTTGCAACAGTAGGAAGAACAGCATGGGATGTACAGTTGTGACCAAAATTATTCAACCCCCAATGCTGTAAAGGGGTTTAGGGACTATAGTGTACATTTGGAATTGTATTCAGAATCAAATCCTACAAGGACGTTGTAACTACCCAAATGCAACTAAAATGACATCAATTGTTTATGTAATACAGTAGTAAATGGTTCTTATGTGGTTTCTTCATTGCCACAATTATTCAACCCCTTAAAGACTACCACTCTGAAGAACAGAGGTTCATACAGGTGCTTTCCATCAGGTATTGAAAACACCTGTGGATGTCACCGAGCAGCAATCAAGCATAATAAGCACCAATTAGGCAGCTTTAAAATGACTGTGATACTCAGCTCCTTCTAGACATTTACTGGTGTGGTTACAAACATGGTGAAGGCAAGAGAATGGTCCAGGAAGACAAGAGAAGAGGTGATTTCTCTTCACAGGAAGGGCAATGGCTATAAGAAGATTGCAAAGATGTTAAACATACCAAGAGACACCTTAGGAAGCATCATTCGCAAATTCAAGGCAAAGGGCACTGTTGAAACGCTACCTGGTCGTGGCAGAAAGAAGATGCTGACTTCGACTGCTGTGCGCTACCTGAAGCGTAGAGTGGAGAGAAGTCCCCGTGTGACTGCTGAGGAACTGAGAAAAGATTTGTCAGATGTGGGTACAGAAGTTTCAGCCCAGACAATAAGACGCACACTGCGTAATGAAGGCCTCCGTGCCAGAACTCCCAGGCGTACCCCCTTGCTGTCTCCAAAGAATAAGAAGAGTCGACTGCAGTATGCCAAAAGCCATGTGGACAAACCACAAAAGTTGTGGGATAGTGTTCTGTGGACTGATGAAACAAAATTAGAACTGTTTGGGCCCATGGATCAACGCTATGTTTGGAGGAGGAAGAACAAGGCCTATGATGAAAAGAACACCTTGCCTACTGTGAAGCATGGTGGAGGGTCAATCATGCTTTGGGGCTGTTTTGCTTCTGCAGGTACAGGGAAGCTTCAGCGTGTGCAAGGTACCATGAATTCTCTTCAGTACCAGGAGATATTGGATGGAAACGTGATGCAGTCCGTCACACACCTGAGGCTTGGGAGACGTTGGACCTTTCAACAGGACAATGATCCCAAGCATACCTCCAAGTCCACTAGAGCATGGTTGCAGAGGAAAGGCTGGAACATTTTGGAGTGGCCATCGCAGTCACCAGACTTAAATCCGATTGAGAACCTCTGGTGGGACTTAAAGAAAGCAGTTGCAGTGCGCAAGCCTAAGAATGTGACTGAACTGGAGGCCTTTGCCCATGAAGAATGGGCGAAGATACCCGTAGATCGCTGCAAGACACTTGTGTCAAGCTATGCTTCACGTTTAAAAGCTGTTATAACTGTAAAAGGATGCTGTACTAAGTACTAAGATTGAATGTCACTTGGGGGTTGAATAAAACTGATAATGCTGTGAGCACAGAAAAGACATTTGTGGTTATTTCATTATAACTGTTATGTTATATTTGTCTGACCTACAAGTGCCTCTTTAATGTAAATGTAAGCAAGATGACTGAATGATCAAAAGCAATGTCAAACTGGCCAAAACACTCAATTTCAGTGGGGGTTGAATAATTTTGGTCACAACTGTAAAAATGTCAGATCTCATCAATGGAACCACTGTGCTGAGTGATATAGCAATGTGCTAGTGCCACACTTCAAATTCTATTCCGTGCTGCATTTTCACCAAGGGGTGGAAATATCCTTTAATATTGGAGCATCTACGCATTCAAGACCCAATGTGCGAAACAAAGTTTGCTGCAGAAGGTACGTCATTCTATTGAAGTATTGCTCATCCCGTCAATGTTTAACATTTCAAATTCCAAACCAACAAGAAGGAAAAAAAAAATCACAAGGAAACTTCATCAGATTAAACCATGTTTTTTTTAATCCGGTCGGTGCCGCAGCAGACAGTGACGCAAGCACACTTTACATCAAAGGCAGCTAGCGAAGACTTTGGAACGAGCTGGCAGTACAAAGTATTGACTGTGATACTGCAGCAGAGAGAAGACAGCGTGGATTGGGTCTTGTACAGTGCTGGGAATATTCAGCCCTAAATGTAGTCCAAGCCGGGTCTATCAAAATATCATTTATTTGTTACACAGAGAGGAGAGATGCCATCTGGATATGAACAGATTGAAAGGAAATCTTACAGGAGGTCCCTCCTGTCAGAGAAGAATGGTACATTATGTGCAATATTATGTTACCGCACAACAGGCGGCCGCTATGAGGAATCACATGAAGAGCGATCAACCGAATCTGAACGGAAGACCAAAAAAAATTAAAAACCAGTTTAAAGTGAACCTGCGAGAATTTGGGGTACAGAAAGGTGCCATTTTTAAATAACGTCTGCAGTCCACTTCTCGACATCAGCACATTACAACTTAAGCCCTGGTTCACACGGGTGCATTCTTTGATACGATTTTAAAGTCCGAATTTGCATAATAAGTGAAATGCACTGGGGATGATTTACTAAAACTGGAGAGTGCAAAAACTGGTGCAGCTCTGCATAGAAACCAATCAGCCTCCAGGTTTTATTGTTAAAGCTTCATTGAACAAGCTGAAGTTAGAAGCTGATTGGCTACCAGGAACAGCTGCACTAAACTTTGTACTCTCCAGTTTTAGTAAATCAATCCCAATGTGTCCTCATGGAGGGTGTTCAGATAGATGCAGTTGAGACACAATGTGATTTGGAGAAAGAGTCCTGTGCGACTTTGGCACAGTGCGATCCGATTTTCCAGAGCAAGAGCTTTTAAAACCGTGAGGAAAACGCATTGTTAATCTCAGGTCAAATCACACCGCTGAATCGCTCTTCTTTTGTATGGCCGATGTGTGAACAGTCACATTCAAGGTATTTCGGGAATGATAACTGTCACAGTTGCTTGTGCTCTGAACCAAACTATCAAACCATCAAATGGCTGGTGTCATAACATATCACATGTGCAGCACCGTGGCAGTTGCAGATCAAACAGAGGCTATGATGGCAGCTTCCTTGGCTGAAAAGGATATAAGGGTTTAGTTCTGTTTTAAAGTGTATGGCCCATTTCACTCAGGCGTGTGAACAGCAAGCTTTTATGAAACTTTTGGCAGGCTTACAGCAGCCTTTTCTAAGCCTTTAAAGCACCCTTCAGCTCCTCTTTGGATATGATATACTCAGATCCTAATGGGAGTGCTGATTGTCACTTTATTATATTTGGTAAATCCAAATGAAGCTACGAGGGGCGTGGCGTAACGCGCAGAAGCGATGTGGTGACGCACTTCCGGTCCAGCGCCATCTTGCTACTCCAGAGTGCTTTCAGTACACCCTAGAGAGGTGATACACACTGCAAACTGTCTTCCCTGCAAATTGTGAGTCTGTACTTGGCGGTTTTATCTATATTAAACCTGTTATGCAGTTTTACACTATGGAGGATCTTTGTGTTTCTGTTGCATGATCTCAATACCACGAGTTTATAAGGGTATATACAGTACCGTCTGTCTATGAGAAACAACTGAAGGTGGAGTTGAGGCTACTGAGATTGGTGGAGCTATCTGTATCCTGAAAGGAGCGTGCAGGATCCTGGGAGATTCATAAGGCGTTGTGGCCCCTGTGGGTCGCAGGGGGAAGGTGAGCGGGCATGCCTGCCATTTAGGATATCTCTCACCACCTTCACCAACACAGGACAGTGTTTTAGAAGAATTATGTGTCTATATATATGTGAAATCACTGGTTGCTGTGGACTTTAGCTATAATATCACCTATTAAGGTGTTTTTTTTCCCTGTATAGGGAATCACTGTGTGTCACTTTATCTTGGAATTATCACTTGAATATTCTAATTTGATATGGATTGCACTAATTACAAATGTCACCTGAATAGATTTGGGTGTTATCTTGTATCACTATAACAACTTGCACTAAAGGTAACAGTTTTACGTATAGTGCTACATCACTTTTATATTACACTGATTGTCACTTTACAAACTTCACGTCTGGACACTTTCACTCCCTTCCAGTCCAGGCCAATTTTCAGCTTTCAGCGCTATCACACTTTGAATGACAATTGCGATGTCATGCAACACTGTACCAATATGAATTTTTTAGCATTTTTTTGAGACAGATAAAACTTAATTTTGGTGGTATTTATTCACCACTGGGATTTTTATTTTTCTGCTATGTAAATGAAAAAGTCCAAACATTTTGAAAAAAAAAGTGTTTTTCTTATAAAATTTTGCAAATAAATAATCTTTCTTCATAAATCTTGGCCAAAATGTATTCAGCTATCATTTTAGTAAAAAAAAAAAATAACCCAAATTAGTTTATAACCAAAAATTATAATTGAAAAAGTTTTTTTTTACATTTTTATTTTATATTATTATTTATGTTTTTTTTTTTTAACATACTGTCACCCTAGCAGTACAGTGTCACCATAGTGACACTGTACTACTTGTGTACTACTTGTGGGGAGGACACAGCGGGCACCGGATCGCGGTGCCGCGCACTCCCAGGGAGCACGCACAGGCAATGGATGAGGGAGGACGTTTATAATCCTACATTGTAAGCTCGAAAGAGCAGGGCCCTCGATCCCCTCATGTTTTGCATTGTATTGGTATTGTTCTGTCACATGTTCTGTCCCCCTTTGTAATGTACAGCGCTGAGCGAACTATTGGCGCTTTATAAATACTGTATAATAATAATAAACGGCCACCCGCTCCTGCACTGCTCCCATCCAGGCGTTTATGTACATGGGCCGGACAGGAAGTGGTTAAACAAGCTACTAGCTGGCTTTTTGCAAACTTCAGGTAATGCTGAAGCCTGCTAGCAGCTTGTTTAAAGAGGCATCAGCACCTTCATCAGGATCTGTGTTTAACATTTACAAAGTAGAGCTGAAGGGTGCCTTGAGAGCTTCAATAAAGCTTGCTGAAAGCTCTGCAAATGCTTTGTAGAAGCCTGCTGTTCACACTGCTCTTAGACAAGCTAAAGACTGTGTGAAACAGGCCTAACTATGGGCAAAATAAAAAATGACATATATGATACTGAGTCCCCCCGGTAACATAGTTTATTACCTGGTGATCCGGTCAGTAAAGCTGGGCATACACGAGTAGAATATCATACAAACATTCATTCGACTTTTCCCGAAGGTACCTTCCTGTGCTTAAAACAGAACCTCCATTGTTACATATAGTTACATAGTTATTCTGGCTGAAAAAAGACAAAAGTCCATCCAGTTTAACCATAAAAAAAAAAGTTATAATCCTATACCCACAGTTGATCCAGAGGAAGGCAAAAAACCCAACAAAGCATGATTCAATTTGCTCCTGTTGGGAAAAAAATTCCTTCCTGATCCCCCGAGAGGCAATCGGATATTCCCTGGATCAACTTTACCTATAAATGTTAGTAACCAGTTATATTCTGTGTACTGAAAATTTTTGAACAACAATGAGGAAATTTCCGTTCATAGAGTGCACAGAAATTTAATGTTCAAGCAAATTTACCAAAATTATGTCATTTGTAAATTATGTGTGTGATCCTTTAGCTGTTCCCTGGTGCTAGCTAAGAACATTTTGGACGCTCGTAGGTTCAGCATTCGTTCGTGGTTGACTCAAGCATTTGCTCGCAATGTTTGTTGGTGGCGTGCTATCACCTTGCCTAATGGAGTGTATACTGAAGATGATAACCAGAGAAACGATAAACATTTTCCATCCTGTTCCTTCAAATTTTTTCGGCACAACGGTGAAAAACAGTCATCGACTAAAGTGAACTAGCAAATAGAAAAGTGAATGATCGTTCTGAAAATGAATTTTTTCTACTGATATTCTACTAGGTCAGTGGTGGGCAACCTTTTTTTTCAACTGAGCCAAATCTCGCCAAAACCACGATTGAAATTTATTTTGAGAGCCACATTTTTAAAACTGAAAATACATAGGATGGTACACTGTTTTTAGTTTCAATAAGTTTTTATAGTAATTCATCCCCCATAGTAATTCATCCCCCATATAGTAATCCATCCCCCATATAGTAATTCATCCCCCATATAGTAATTAATCCCCCATATAGTAATTCATCCCCCATAGTAATTCATCCCCCATAGTAATTCATCCCCCATATAGTAATTCATCCCCCATATAGTAATTCATCCCCCATATAGTAATTCATCCCCCATAGTAATTCATCCCCCATATAGTAATTCATCCTCCATATAGTAATTCATCCCCCATAGTAATTCATCCCCCATATAGTAATTAATCCCCCATATAGTAATTCATCCCCCATAGTAATTCATCCCCCATATAGTAATTCATCCCCCATATAGTAATTCATCCCCCATAGTAATTCATCCCCCATATAGTAATTCATCCCCCTATAGTAATTCATCCCCCATAGTAATTCATCCCCCATAGTAATTCATCCCCCATATAGTAATTCATCCCCCATATAGTAATTCATCCCCCATAGTAATTCATCCCCCATAGTAATTCATCCCCCCTATAGTAATTCATCCCCCATATTAATTCATCCCCCATAGTAATTCATCCCCCATAGTAATTCATCCCCCATATAGTAATTCATCCCCCATATAGTAATTCATCCCCCATAGTAATTCATCCCCCATATAGTAATTCATCCTCCATATAGTAATTCATCCCCCATAGTAATTCATCCCCCATATAGTAATTAATCCCCCATATAGTAATTCATCCCCCATAGTAATTCATCCCCCATATAGTAATTCATCCCCCATATAGTAATTCATCCCCCATAGTAATTCATCCCCCATATAGTAATTCATCCCCCTATAGTAATTCATCCCCCATAGTAATTCATCCCCCATAGTAATTCATCCCCCATATAGTAATTCATCCCCCATAGTAATTCATCCCCCATAGTAATTCATCCCCCCTATAGTAATTCATCCCCCATATTAATTCATCCCCCATATAGTAATTCATCCCCCATAGTAATTCATCCCCCATATAGTAATTCATCCCCCATAGTAATTCATCCCCCATATAGTAATTCATCCCCCATAGTAATTCATCCCCCATATAGTAATTAATCCCCCATATAGTAATTCATCCCCATAGTAATTCATCCCCCATATAGTAATTCATCCCCCATAGTAATTCATCCCCCAAATAGTAATTCATCCCCCCTATAGTAATTCATCCCCCATAGTAATTCATCCCCCATAGTAATTCATCCCCCATATAGTAATTCATCCCCCATATAGTAATTCATCTCCCCTATAGTAATTCATCCCCCATATTAATTCATCCCTCATATAGTAATTCATCCCCCCTATAGTATTTCATCCCCCCTATAGTAATTCATCCCCCATATTAATTCATCCCTCATATAGTAGTAGTAAGTAGCAAGTAGTAAGCCAAGTCCCCCCTGTGTCAATTCACTTACCATTGCTCCGCGCGTTCCTCTCGCGTGTTCCCGCGCCGTTCCGGTCTTCAGGGCAGACTGTGAGAGGAGCCTAGCTCCTCTCACGTTCGTCACGCTAACCCGCCTACACACATCCTGACAGCCAATCACTGGCTATCAGGATGTGAGTGGCAGCGAGACTGGCCAATCATTGCATTTGAGCGCGCTGCCCTGGCTGTTTTTTTTTTGGATCACGCTGCAGAGTCCCTGCCGCCCGAGAGGAGGGAGGGGAGCGGGCGCCCGGCACACAAGAGCCGAATTAAAGCGGGTAAAGAGCCGCATGTGGCTCGCGAGCCGCGGCTTGCCGACCACTGTACTAGGTTAGGGGTAGGCAACCTGCGGCTCTTCAGCTGTTACAGGACTACAAGTTCCATCATGCCTCTGCAAGTCATAGCTGGAACTGTCAATTTTGCAATGTCTCATGGGGAATGTAGTTCCACAACAGCTAGAGAGCCGCAGGTTGCCTACCCCTGTACTAGTGTATACTTAGCCTAGGACAGAAAGTGTGGTACTGTTACTGCTGGGTTTGACACTTCAAAGTGGAACTAAACTCTCTTAATCACCATTGCCTAGTCTTAAAGTAGAACTATGGGCAAAACTTTTTTTTTTCATTTTGAATAGAGAATGGAAGGGTTAGAACTTCCAACTGGCAGTACTAGGGTCGTTGGTTCGACTCCCAGCCACGGCACCTCCTGCCTGGAGTTTGCATGTGCTCCCTGTACCTGTATGGGTTTCCTCCGGATACTCTGGTTTCCTCTCACATTCCAAAGACATGCTGGTAGGTTAATTGGTTCCTGTCTAAATTGCCCCTAGTATGCGTATGTATGAATGTAAGTTAGGAACTTTAGATTGTACACCCCTTGAGGATTAGGGACTGATGTGAATGTACAATATATATGTAAAGTGCTGCGTAAATTGATGGCGCTATATAAGTACCTGAAATAAATAAATAAATAAACCTCTGTCAATTTTTTTCCACTATCTCTGTCCCATTGTGGACATTTCCCTTCACTTCCTGTATCATAGCCAAAACAGGAAGTGAGAGGAAACCCCTGCAAACTAAGGGAGTCCCTTGGGGACCCCAGGTCACCAGAACTAGTGTATTGGAAGATTTCCCCTCTATTACTTTTCTGGAGACAACCCATAATTTAGGAATTTCTTTTACTTTCACTTTCAATGATAATGGTAAATAAGACAAATAAAGAGGGGGCATCTCCCTAATGGGGTCACAGACAGCAATAAAACCTGACAGGTGTTCTAATCCCTCTTCACTCCATCCAAAACAAAAAAAAGGTTTTCCTTTAGTTAGACTTTAATCCTTATATGCTAGCCTTAGTAAACAGATAGGGAAGTATATTATATTTACTTTCTTTCTTCAGGTGCTTCCTGGTTTCTGGCCTAGGTCAAAATAATGTTATACATCTCAGCAGTCTTTATAGCATTTCTTTTAATTTGGAGGAGTGGCTTTCTCAGCTAGACACACCCTCTTGCCTACATACCTGAGCTAAGGGCAGATGAATACCAGGAAGTATATGGAAAATGTATCATATTTACTTTAAACTTTTTTTAACATTTCTTCTGTTGCTTCCTGGTTTCCATTCCTAGGCATCCCAGGAGTCTTCAGGAGTGGCTTTCTCAGCTAAACACCCCCCCTGCCTACATACCTGAGCTAAGGGCAGATGAATACCAGGAAGTATATGGAAAATTTATCATATTTACTTTAAACTTTATTTTTTAACATTTCTTCTGTTGCTTCCTGGTTTCCATTCCTAGGCATCCCAGGAGTCTTCAGGAGGGGCTTTCTCAGCTAAACACCCCCCCTGCCTACATACCTGAGCTAAGGGCAGATGAATACCAGGAAGTATATGGAAAATTTATCATATTTACTTTAAATTTTATTTTTTAACATTTCTTCTGTTGCTTCCTGGTTTCCATTCCTAGGCATCCCAGGAGTCTTCAGGATGGGTTTTCTCAGCTAAGCACACCCGCCTGCCTGAGCTAAGGGCAGATGGATACCAGGAAGTAAATGCTACATGAATCATCTGCACTTAATCAATATGGCCAAGGCTAGAAATGCTAGGGGGGGGAGGGTTCAAATTGATTTCTCAACAAAATAAAGCACGGAGACATGAAAGGATGGGGAGTTTGCTTTAAATATTAAAAATGAATTAAACAGCATTTTCAGTTTGTGGTGCTCAGATACAGTTTAGTTCCGCTTTGAAGTCAATTGTGGTTTGCACATGAAGGGAAAGGCCGGGGCCGCTCTACAATCAAGCTCCACTCATTAGCATTAACATGCCTTACAAAAAATGTAAAGTACAAGACAGCTCCATAAAATGAATAAAAACAATGAATATTCAAAACGTAAGTCCAAAAAAGTGAAAGTCTGTCTATTAAAGTGACCCTTCTCATGTGACCCTCCAGATTATTGGACGGTCAAAACACGCCAAAAGCCAAATATCTCCACTGATGCTGAGGATAAACAGATTCTGTGCCTTCTTCTTTAGCATTTTATGCACAGACTTTCCACACGCAGGACCCAAAAGATAGCAGTGATTACTGTAGTAGCGCCCTCTACTACAGTGATATGAGCTTCCCTAGCAGGCCCTAATGCAGTGGTTCTCAACCTGTGTGTCGCGACCTCTTTGGGGGTCGAACGACCCTTTCACAGGGGTCCCCTAAGACCATCAGAAAACACATATTTCCGATGTGTAAAGAGCAGCTACTGTGTAGAAAGCAGCTACTGTGATGAAAGCAGCTACTCTGTTAAAAGCAGCTACGGTGTTGAAAGCAGCAGTATTGGAGGTAAAACGACACTCATGAATTATAATTTCTGGGTAAATAATTTTATGGTTGGGGGTCACCACAACATGAGGAACTGTATTAAAGGGTCACGGCATTAGGAAGCTTGAGAACCACTGGCCTAATGTATCAGACATGCATACTTAACCACTTGCTTACTAGGCACTTCTACCCCCTTCATGCCAAGGCCAATTTTCAGCTTTCAGTGCTGCTGCATTTGAATGACAACTGCGCGGTCATGCAACATTGTACCCATACAAACTTTTTAGCATTTGTTTCACACAATTAGAGCTTTCTTTTGGCGGTATTTAATCACCACTGGGGTTTTTATTTTTGAACTATAAACAAAAAAAAAGAACAAAACATTTAAAAAAAAAGTTTTTCTTTGTTTCTATTATAAAATTTTGCAAACAGGTAATTTTGCTCCTTCACTGATGTGCATTGATGAGGCTGCACTGATAGGCAGCACTGATAGGCGGCACTGATGAGGTGGCATAGATAGGCAGCATTGATGGGCACTGATAGGCTGCACTGATGGGCACTGATGAGGTGGCATAGATAGGCAGCACTGATGGGCACTGATGAGGTGGCATGGATAGGCAGCACTGATGGGCACTGATGAGGTGGCACTGACAGGCAGCACTGATGAGGTGACATAGATAGTCAGCACTGATGGACACTAATAGGCTGCACTGATGGGCACTGATGAGGTGGCATAGATAGGCAGCACTGATGGGTACTTATAGGCTGCACTGATGGACACTGATGAGGTAGCATGGATAGGCAGGACTTATGGGCACTGATAGGCTGCACTGATGAGGTGTCACTAATGAGGTGGCACTGGTGGGCACTGATAATGCTGCACTGATATGAAGCAATGATGGGCACTGGTAGGCAGCACTGCTGGGCGGCAATGAATAGAGGCACTGCTGGGCCGCACTGCTGGGCACTGATAGGCTGCACTGCTGATCAGGGCGCTGATCATCAGTGCCCTGATTATCAGTGCAGATGTCCACAGTGACATTTGCCGGTTATCGGCAGTACTTTCCTCACGCTGTGACAGTGTATGGAAAGTGCTGCCGATAACCGGCAACTGTATTTACTTTGTGATCTGCGGTGTCATTAGACACAGCTGATCACGTGGTAAAAGGCCACTGTGATTGGCGTTTTACCTCGTCATATGATCAGCTTTGTCCATAGGACACAGCAATCACTGACAGTGCCAAATGCGTGCCGCTGGGGGCACATTCTGAGAGGACATCATATGACGCCCTCCCAGAACTGGACAACCGCGCTGTAGCAGTCTTTTGGATACAGCATGGTTGTAAAGTGGTTAAGCTGCCCATACACTAGTAGAATTTCAGTATAAATTTTTTGTTTAAAGAACGTTCGTTCAATTTTCTAATCATTAGACGGTGTCCATTCAACATTTGTTTTCAACTGAAAATTTGAAGAGTAATGAAAAAAATTACGAACAAATTAATTTCTAACAGTGAATGTGGTTTCCATTTGGGAAATAACATTTATTCCAAAATTGAATGTTAAAATCAAAGGAAATATTTAAATAAATACTTTTGAACTACATTTATCAAGTCATCAAATGTACTGAGAATTTTTGTACAAATGTTTTCTACAAATATTTGTAGGAACATTTGTTCAAAAATCTACTGGCGTATAGCCAGCTATACAGATCATACCTGGAGTTCAGTTTTAATAACGAATTAATAAGTTAAAAATATATATTTTTTATATGTATGCTGTCTTGTTCTATACATTTGCAAGGCAATTACTTATTGATAATTTCAGATAGTTAAGATTAGCTGCTATATAGATTATTTTGTAATTTTTTTAACTATAGTTCTAAGTGGATATGAAATATGCAGCCAATCTGCAAGATTTTTATGGGACCAAATACAGTTTGTAAGGGTGTTGGCTCAGGGTTAGCATGTTAGCTGCCTATTTGTAATGCATTTGCAATGTGTTCCAGTGCATTTTTTTTTTTACCATTTTTAGTTTTCCAGAATTTATGTTCATTTACAAATGTTCCTTTTTTTTGAAAGTGCTGTAACTGAATGCATTAGTGTGAGATAGGGTGATTAGAGAACATTGATTTTTATTGTGCATGCGTTGGGGATGTGTTTAAAAAATGCATCTGAAAGCATCTGGTGTGGTGAGGCCCTGAAAAGCAATGAAAACACCCCAAAGATCACTCTTTGCTGCCTGCAGAAAGTAACAAGCCCCCTTAGTGCAGAATTCCATGGGCAGCTCCTTGGGACAGTGCTGCATAGCTGGGAGCCTTCGGCCAGCTCCCATTACACTACAATAATGCTGAGGCAGCCACTTGTCCTTCTGCACTGGAACCCCTGCTATGAACCCGATCTAGAGTATGTAAACTGAGCTGGCACAGCACGCTCTGTAACGTGGCAATAACTACTCACCAGCTACCAATGCAAAAAACAAATGTATATGACATGTAAGCTGCTCCTAAATCTCACGCAGACCTGCTTACACATTTTGCAGTTTCATTACCTTTCTACTAGAACATAAAGAACTAGTCAAACAAGATGGTAAACTCTATCTAGGAAACTCTGCAAAAGTCAGAAACTTGATTTACCTTAAAATGTTACTAAACCCACAACAGTAAAATCAATCTGTATATGCGGTAAAGCATGCTTGTTATACTCACTGTGGAACCTAAGGGGTTAATCCTCTGCATTGTGTTTGAACCTGACTTCTCTGATCCTCCCCTTCTTCCAGTGTCCCCCTCTTTTCTCTTGATAAGTCATATTGTGTGGAGTCACTTTGCATATGCTCAGTTTTGTGTGTATTGCTAGAGAGGTTTTTTTCTTGGGAGAGTGCATGTGATCAGCACAGGGGCAATCAGCACAGTGCAGACAGAGGTGAGGGGTTCTGCATCTTCCTAGAGAAAAATGAAAACTCCTCCTACAAGCTTTAACTAGTGCTCTGCTGGACACTGATAGAAGTCACAAGACTGCTCTAACTGCTGATGAGAAAAGGTATTTAGCAGTTTATATTTACTAAAATAATTGCATTTCCATGTTCTGTGTACTGTGGGAGATCAGATATAACAAATGCAGGATCCTGGGTATAGTAACACTTTAAAGGGTATGTTACCCCAACATTTCATATTTCTGATATGTGTCTGTGTCACCATGTACTTGTGTTAAAAAAAGTATCTTGTTCTCTTTGTATTTCCTCCTTTGTATCAAAAACCTGGTGATGCTGCCAGTCCCCCTGCTATCCTACTTGAAACTGCCCACGCCAGTGCATATAAGCATATCCATCCCAGTGTGGGCAGTTTTCATCTTTGCATTCTATTTAGGAGTGCAGCCTGCCTGTACTCCAGTGGTCAGGCTTGCACTAACACGCACCTCTACACAGCTATTCACTATGAAGATCTTTGTATTGCTATTTCTCTACCTCCTGCTGACATGCCCCATGCACAGGCTTCATTGGGAAAATCAGTGTACTGCTGTCTCCCTGCCTCCTGCTGACATGCCCCATTCACAGCCTTCACTGGGAAAATCAGTGTACTGCTGTGTGCTGCTACCCCTGTGTGATCTCAATGGGGAGATCAGTGTTCTGCTGTTCTCTGCCTCCTGCTGACACACACCCTGTATAGCTCCTCACTGGGAAAATTAGAGTACTGCTGTTCTCTGCCTCCTGCTGACAGACACCCTGCATAGCTCCTCACTGGGGAAATCAGTTTACTGCTGTTCTCTGCCTCATGATGACACACCCCTCTGTACAACTTTCACTGGGAAGATCAGTGTACTGCTGTTTTTCTGCTTCCTGCTGACACGCCCCCTGCATATTTTTCACTGGGAAGATTAGTGTACTGCTGTTTCTCTGCCTCCTGCTGACAGACCCCCTGCATATTTTTCACTGGGAAGATTAGTGTACTGCTGTTCTCTGCCTCCTGCTGACAGACCCCCTCCATAGCTCCTCACTGGGGAAATCAGTGTACTGCTGTTCTCTGCCTCCTGATGACACACCGCTCTGCACAACTTTCACTGGAAAGGTTGGTGTACTGCTGTTTTCCTGCTTCCTGCTGACACACCCCCTGCATATTTTTCACTGGGAAGATTAGTGTACTGCTGTTTCTCTGCCTCCTGCTGACATGGCCCCTGCACAGCTCCTCGCTGAGAAGATCAGTGTTCTGCTGTTTCTCTGCCTCCTACGGACAGCTCTCTCAGTGTATTTCTGTCTGTGCATTTTACAAAGGACTCTACCTATGCTCCGTTCAAGCTGTTGCACCCCCTTCCCCACCATTGTCTCCACTCACACCTCTCTAAGCCCCTTATGCAACTGAGAAAAGGGGCCATGTGATCACTTATCAAAAAAGAAAAATGTATTTAGAATTTACATACAGTGTATAGTATATTTATTTTGCCTTGTATTTCTATATAAACAGAATGTGCTATCTTACAAGGTAAGGTTGAAACATACTTCAGGAAGATAATAAAGATAGGTAATAAAAGACACACATAAATGGATAAATGGATGCTCTGTATTCATATAATTACAAGTGCTTGTTTAAATGCATCGAGTGGAAGTACTTGAATTTGACTTGATTATAGCCTCTTATTCTCAGAAGGATAGGCAGCAATGGCAGCCAAACAGGTCTCCTGCATGGAAATAAGCTGGACAGGTACAAGCTGACATGTGGAGTGAGCAGAAGGATGAGATTATCAGTCTCCTGTTGCTCTTTCTCTGTCCAATTAGCAGAGTGGTATACTGGGAAGATGTCCAGTACCGGGGGTTACGGAACACGATAAAAACGCATTTTGGAGCTCAAAGCTCCCCCTTCATCAGGGAGAAAAACATTCAGGTGCTAACGTGACAGTTCCTAAAATTTATGGCTGCTGATGAAGAGTCAGTTTTGAGCCCCCAAAACGCATTGGCTTTCTACCTTTGTCACATGTTCAATAAAAATCCTTCTTTTGAACGTATTCAACTGTTGTAATGCTCTCCTCTTTCCAAAACTCTACAGCAAGGGTATCAGACTGGCGGCAGCTGTTGCAAAACTACAAGTCCCATCATGCCCCTGCCTTTGGGAGTCATACTTGTAACTGTCAATCTTGCAATGCCTCATGGGACTTGTAGTTTGGCAATAGGTGGAGGGCTGCCAGTTTGACACCCATGCTCTACAGATGTCTGCAGGGACCTACCTCTGAGTTGCCTCCAAAAAAGGTTTGGATTTTGGACCACTGATTCTCATGTACTCTGCACATCCACACCTTCACAATACACTTCTACAATTAATGGGGTGAGGCAAATACACATGGAGTGTGTTTCTTCACTATAAGGGCTCATGCACACCATGGCTTAGGGTAACGGGTGCATGACCGCATGCTTTGCAATGCATGTTAGTTCCATTGTTGCAATGCAGACCAATTTAATCAGAAGGGCATTCCAACACACTTGGTGGGAACACCCTTACATGCGTTGTGGTGTGGGGGGGCTACCAAAATGTAGTGCATGCGCCATTTCTGGGCAGTGCACTATAACGCACATTAGGCTTCAGATCTGTACATGTCGGGAATGTGCACAAAATCACCTTTATTAGACACGCAACAGTGCCATTAATTGTTAATGGAACCCCCACACATCTGCTAATGCTTGTGTTTTCGTGGTACCAAACAGCATGTTGTCGCAGCACCATGCGGTTCAGTGTCGCACCTTTGTGTACTTAGATGTTTGTCTCACGCTCAGTGTAATCCAGAGTGGATGGTAGGGTCTGCTCCCAGAACCTGTTCAACTTGTCTCTTTGCTTGATGCATTGCGAGTCAGATTTAAACCTTCAGGGCTGCTATACACCATTCCCAATGCGATCCCTATGCTTTCTTGAGTGGAGCATTTTGACAGCCCATTCAACTGAATGGACTGCAAAATGCACTGGACTGTGCAAAAAGTAGTGTTTGCATGACTTTTAAAAAGGCACTGCACCAAACTGAATGGTACTGCAGTACAATGCAATTTGGTGCCTGCAAATGCACTGTGTTTGTGATCTATGTTTGGGGTGTCGTTAAAGTTTTACTAAACACGCAACAGTAAAATCAGTCTGTATACATCAGGGGTGTCAAACTGGCGGCCCTCCAGCTGTTGCAAAACTACAAGTCCCATCATGCCTCTGCATTTGGGAGTCATGCTGGTAACTGTCAATCTTGCAATGCCTCATGGGACTTTGGAACAGCTGGAAGGCCGCCAGTTTGACACCCGTGGTATACACAGTAAAGCATGCTCACTGTGGAACCTAAGGGGTTAATCCTCTGCATTGGGTAAAAAGGCCGTTTGATCCTGTCTTCTCTGCCCCTCCTCTTGTTCAAATGTCCACGTCTAATCTCCTGATAAGACAGACTGAATCTGTAGCCATTCTGCACATGCTCAGTTTAGTGTGAGGGTTTTTTTTATCTTGAGAGAGTGCATGTGATCAGCACAGGGCCAATCAGCACTGTCCAGAAAGGGGTCCTGCAATCTCATAGTACAATGATAGGAGAATGAAAACTCCTCCTACAAGGTTTAACTAGTGCTCAGCTGAACGCTGATAGAAGTCACAAGACTGCTCTAACTGCTGCTGAGAAAAGGTATTTAGCAGTTTATATTTACTAAAATAATTGCACTTCCATGTTCTGTGTACTGTGGGAGATCAGATATAGTGAATGCAGGGTCCAGGATTTAGTAACACTTGAACAATACACTGGCAACCACATGCAGAATGCAATGGCAGCACTTTCGAACCTGGTGCCGGAAACTTTCTGCCATTGTGTTCTGGTGTGAACTGGCTTTCAAGGCAGGCTTAAAGTGACTGGTGGGCATGTTGGAGAACCTCTCTCCTGCTTTAAACAGATTAGTAAATTGAGGCCAGCAAGTGGCGGCTCTTAGTGTTCTTCTCTGTACAGGTTTGAGCTGCCAACCTTCTAGGTGTGGTCACCTGTCAATGCACATTACTTCTCCAAAACACAACTTTTTCATATCCTTTACAATACACTGCTAAAGAATATAGGGGGGATCATACTGAATTGTCCCAGACATCCGGTCTCCACACCAAAAATGCTGCTGTTTGCACCAGATTCATGTACCTGCCAGAGACAGGTACATAAATCTGTCGGAGGCCGGAACTGAGGTTGTAGTGTCCATCCTGGATACTTCCTCTTCAGTGTGCTCCCTTCCCAGGTAATGCGTCTGACACACTGGCAGGCACGTGGCCGAAACGTTGTGTAGTCGGGCGGGCAAAGCCCACACACCTCCATGCAAAGAAATATTAACCTCCCTAACGCTCTGATTATGTCCATATTTCTGTTCTCAAACCATTACATTTTCTTGCATTGAAATATGTATTTTTTTTTATTGTAGGCCTGTAATTTTTAGGAATAACTCACTGAAATCTGTCCGAACAAGAGTCTAGTAAACATCCGGGTATGTTAACATTTTAAACACGAAATCATAAATTATAATTTAATAAATAATCATAAAAAATAATAATATAAATTTATTTCAATAATGTAATCAAACCAAAAACACTGAAATTTTAAATATAGCGCCAAGTTCGCACATCACTGAGCAGTTGCAAAATTGATTTCAGTGTCTGATGAGGAATTTCCCCACAAATCATTATCACTCAATTCTGCCAGTAGTTCTAATGTACTATCGCTGTTCTCTAGCTGGTCTAAAACCGCTTTTGACCTAAAGGGACGCTTTTTGGACACCATGGACGTTTCTCAGTTTCCAGACAGAAAGAACAGTAAAAATGCAGGCAGGGCACAGGACAAAGCACTCGGGGCAAAATGTATGTGAAATGGTTTGATACAGTAATGTTTTACTATGTGATTTTAGTGTATTGAGTTAATGTCACCATATGTCATTTTCAAATTTCCCGCTGTTCTGTCCCCCGTACGTCCCGACGGAACCCAGATGACAGATGCCGGCATCCGCTAGATTACACTGCCGGGGACACTGCAGGGGGGACATCGCGGGAGCGCAGGACAAGGTAAGTGACCGAGGGATCCCAGAGCAGCGCCGCATGGTAAGCCTGAGTGTAGCTCGGGGTTACCGCTTTTGGTACTGAAACTTTACCCCGAGCTACACACGGGAATACCGCCAGGGGGGTTAAAGGAAAAGCAAAATAAGTCAACTTGTGTGATAGCCTGAAAACCTGCAAGTAAAATTATATTTTTTTCTTACCTGTATAGTGGACCACACATGTCTGGCCCTTCTTGGGAAAAGTCCTGCCTGTTATGAAAAATAAAAACATAATCAGAATGTACAAATTATTTCAACATACAAAACTTTTTCACATAATAAAGAATGTTCAGCAAATGCCTTAATGTGGTTCTATAGGCTCAAGGCTTTTTCTCTTCATGTATTTTATGCATGAAGGTAAAAAACATTCTGTGTGTAGCAGCCCCCCCCCCCCCCAGTACTTACCTGAACCCCATCCTGATCTAGTGATATCCATGAAAGCTTTGGTTTTTTTGGGGACTCTCAGACCTGATTGGCTGAGGCAGCATCAGCATCCATTGGCTCCCGCTGCTGTCAATCACAGCCAGTGAGCTAATCACGAGAGGGTGGGGCGGGGCCTAGCCATGGCTCTATGTGTCAATGAACAGGCAGAGCCACAGCTTTCTCGGGTGCCCCCATAACAAGCTGCTTGCAGTGGGGTCACCCGACAGGAGGGAGGGGCCAGGAGCACTGGAGGGGGACCCGAGAAGAGGAGAATCCGAGCTGCTCTGTGCCAAACCACTGCACACAGCAGGTAAGTATGACATGTTTGCTATAAAAAAAAAAACCCAAGACTTTAGTATCCTTTTAAAGATTACCTAATATAAGTGTTGACTTTGTGGGTTTTGGATAATAGGGTTTTAACCATGTTTGTTTTTTTTCTATACCTCTCTGGGGACATTTACCCTTTGTTGCCCTAGTGACCATTCATGCTAGCAATGGAAGTGAGGGAAAATCTTAAATTTTTACTTTTCACCAGTACAGAAATATAAGGAGAGTTTTTCAATAAGTCCAAATGTTTCGGTGACAACTGTCCATGAAAGGATTTCCCTCACTTTTGAAAGATTTCTCTAACCTCTTCTGCTGTGTGCACAAAGCAGGGAAATCTACCTGGCGAGGACACAGCCACAGTGTAAGGGTAAGTGGATGGAACTATAGCATGCAGGGGGCGGGACAAGCTTTTGACACTCCTGGAAGTGTCAAATAGTGAAGAGCCTGAAATAGGTGCTTGTTATTAGTCGCCTACATTATTACAGCTCCAAGATTATGTAAAAACTACCCACGTAGTGGAGCTTTCCCCACATTGCAAGGGTTGAAATTGAAGTTTAGTGAGAAAAAACAGCTTCGGGAATCATACTTACCATGAAGTGTGCCCTGTCTTCTGGTGGCTGTTGTGTTACTGTTTCACATTGGGTTCAGCATGTGTAAGAGCAAACTCTCACAAAGCATTTACCGAGCTTTCAGTAAGTTTTGATTGAGCCCAATCCCGATCCAGCCATGGCCATGAGAGCAGTGTCTCTCCCGTGTCTCTCCCTCGTCATTGGCTGAGACACAGCAGTGGGAGTTATTGGCTAGTGAAAAAGAAGTAGGCGGCGGGGCCAATCCACATTCTGTGTGTCTTATGGACACACAGAGCTGGTTCTGGAGCGAGCATGTACAAGTGCCCCCAGAGCAAGCTGCTTGCACTCAGTGGGGGGTAGGAGCAAGGGGCGCCAGTGGGGGACCCAAAAAAAGGAGGATTGGGGCTGTTTATTTTTTTTTATTTTTTTTAAGCTGAACCTTTAGTATCACATTAAACACAGACCCTTTTGGAAGTGCTGGCTGTCACTTTAAACAAGCTGCTTTGGCATGCTTTCATCGGGCTTCGGGTAGTACTGAAGCCTGCTAGCAGCTTGTTTAAAGTGACAAGCAGACTTCCATAAAGGTGTGTGTTTAACATTTACAAACTGGAGCTGAATGGTACTTTAAAAGCTGCAAAAGCTTGCTAAAAGCTCTCCAAATGCTTTGTAAAGGCTTGTTATTCATATACAAGAAGAAACCCGTGTGAAACACGCTTGAAGTTCAAAGCTCCAAAGCACTTGAGGAGCAAAAATCAATTACCCTCAATGGAGATGGTCCATGTCTAAACTCCAAGTCACCTGGAGCCAAACGCCTGAAGCTCCAACAGGTTTTGGAGCTTTTTTTGTAGTTCAAATTGGGCAGATTTGCACATTTTGGACCATTTTTATTCCTATAGAAATTAATAAAAATGTGCACGTTTTTGCGCATTTTGTTGCACGTTTTTGCCCCTAACCTTAACCCTATCCCCTAATTCTAACCCTAACCTATCCTTAACTCTAACCCCTTATCCCAACCAAAAAAAAGAATACAGTATTTTCTGGCGTATAAGACTACTTTTTATACTTAAAAATATACCCCAAAAATTGGGGGTCGTCTTATACGCGGGGTATAAAATGTGAACCTTGAGTTTGTTTGGGTCAAGCTGGCTGGATGTGCAGTAATGTACATACAGTATACCGTGCTGAGCCAAGCTGGCTAAAAACAAATGTCCCTATGACAGATTAATCTGTCAGCCCGCTGGATGTGCGGTATATACAGTATACTGCGCTGAGCCAAGCGGTTTCAAAACGTACCGGTACGTCCCTACGGTAATCAGACTGCTGGATGCGGGTATGTACGGTAGCTGCGGCTACATACAGTATACACTGGGCCAATCACAGCGAGTGATGTATTCTACGAATGAATACAAAGCCTGCTCGGATTGGCTGAGTCAGAGAGGTGGGCTGATGATGTCACAACCTCAGCCAATCCGAGCAGGCTTTGTATTCATTAGCAGAATACATCGCTCGCTGTGATTGGCCCAGTGTATACTGTATGTAGCCGCAGCTACTGTACATACACGCATCCAGCGGTCTGATTACCGTAGGGACGTACCGGTACATTTTGAAACAGCTTGGCTCAGTATACTGTATATACCGCACATCCAGCGGGCTGACAGATTAATCTGTCATAGGGACATTTGTTTTGAGCCAGCTTGGCTCAGCACAGTATACTGGATGTACATTACTGCACATCCAGCGGGCTGTATATATACTGTATACTGTATGTAACCGAAGCTACCGTATTACCGCACATCCAGCGGTAACCATCTGATTTGGAATTTGATCCATATGATGACTGTCTTACAAATGTATCACAAGATGTCATTCATGAACTTATGTCAGAGGATGAACATGATGAGGATTTTGAAGGATTTTAAGTACCAGTAAGTCATAACCATTTCAATTAAAAAAATCTGATGTTTTTAAATGGTGTTGCCTCTTAAGGGGGGTAGTCTTATACGCGAGTATAGCCCAAAACCTATGTTTTAACTGGAAAAGTAGGGGGTCATCTTATACACCCAGTCGCCTTATATGCCGGAAAATACGGTATATATAATTAAAAAAGGAATAAAAGCTGATGGAAAAGCTAAAAAAGCTGAAAAACCTACCGTAGCAATAAATGATACAACAGATAATATGTTTCTCTATTGGCTAATAAAAAAATGCCAAAGCTCAAAAATGCTGGTTAAAAATGCGGAAAAAAAAATTGCAAAAAATCATTTCTCTACTTATATTTTACACATATGAAGTGCAGCTAATGGTTTTATAGGGCTGGGCAAGTTTCTTCTTGTATCTTATATACAGCTGTTTTTTCAAATGCTTATCTCCACATGTACCCCCATTCACTGGCAGACAAAATATAGAAAGTATGAAAAACAAGAGGGTTGTTTGATGAGCAATTACAATGTTATGGTCACAAAGGACATATTTTAACAATTCTCACCAAACATTCACTGGTGGTGAATCAATCACTGTCATGTTTAACACATGCACCTGGATGATTCACCTGCAGAGAATGTTTCATGAATGTCAGATTGACTGCTGAATAAATGTCCCTAAAATATCAGGGATGTGGAGATTTAAAAAAAAAAAAATTTATCAGGGTCCCAATCTACTTGTCCCTCATGACAATCTACTTGTCCTGATAAAAAAAAAATATGAAGGGTGGATGTTTTTTATTAGGCATAGGTGCTTTTAGGACGGTCTGGGGCTTTTAAAAACGAAAGGGGATTTTGGCTCCATTCACACTTGTGTGACTTCAAAATCGTGCAATTTTCATTGCGACTTTATGCAACTTTGATGCGACTTTGGCATGACCAAGGATGATTGTTTGTGCTGTACAAAGTCACACACAAGTCATATGTATAACATTCAGGTGCGTTTTTCATGCAACTTTGGGGGGGTTTACATTGAAGTCAATGGCCCTCAAATTGAACCAAATAGTGCAGGTGCTACTTTCAAGTAACTGCGACTTGAAGTAGCACAGGAATGAATGGTACTCATTGGGAAATATGGGGTTCGACTTGTCATGCGAGTTTAGACCCCAAAGTCAATGGGAGGCGTTTTTACATTGAAATCAATGGAAGGTGTTTTTACATTGAAGTCAATGGGATGCGTTTTTGCATTGAAGTAAATAGGAGGCGATTTTGCATTGAAATCAATGGGACGTGATTTTGCATTGAAATCAATGGGAGGCATTTGTGAAGAATGAGCTGGCAAAATTGCACCTGTACTGAAATCGCACAGGAATGGTATTCACAAAGAAGCATTGCAATTTCAGTACACATATGTGTGAACCCAGGCTAAAGAAGCTGCTTGCCCGAAATAGGGCTAAGTGTAAAAAAACAAAAACAAAAAAACCTGCCCAGCGCCTGGAACTGCATCCCTGCTAAAAACATTTTTTACATTTTGAAATTAAGGAAGAACATCTTGTTTTTACAGGTTGGATGAGCATTAGTAGTTTGCAAAACGTAAGATGAGCTTGATTAGTGTAAAGGAAACCTACAGCAGTTTCTGGTCAATTTTATTTATGTTTTATAACATACAATAACTGAAATCCTTCACTGCTACATGGAGTATGTAGCATGTTTATCACTCCTCCTTGACAGCTTTAAATGTATACACTACAGTGCCAAATGTATTGGGCCACCCCTCCAAATCATTGGATTCAGATGTTCCAATCCCCTCCATGGCCACAGGTGTATAAAATCAAGAACCTAGGCATGCAGACTGTTTCTACAAACATTTGTGAATTCAAGCGTGGTACTGTGATAGGTTGCCACCTGTGCAATAAGTCCATCCATGAAATTTCCTTGCTACTAAATGGGTTTCCATGGCTGAGCAGCTGCATCCAAGCCTTACATCACCAAGTGCAATGCAAAGCGTCGGATGTATTGGTGTAAAGCACGCCGCCACTGGACTCTAGAGCAGTGGAGACATGTTCTCTGGAGTGAGGAATCAAGCTTCTCTTTCTGACAATCCGATGGACATGTTTGGGTTTGGCAGTTGTCAGGAGAATGGTACTTTCCTGACTGCATTGTGCTAAGTGTAAAGTTTGGTGGAGGGGGGATTATGGTGTGGGGTTGTTTTTTAGAGGTAGGGCTTGACCCTTTAGTTCCAGTGAAGGGAACTCTTAAGGCGTCAGCATACTAAGACGTTTTGAACAATTTCATGCTCCCAACTTTGTGAGAACAGTTTGGGGATGGCCCCTTCCATTTCCAACATGACTGCACACCAGTGCACAAAGCAAGGTCCATAAAGATATGGATGAGAGAGTTTGGGGTGGAGGAACTTGACTGACCTCAACCCAATAGAACATCTTTGGGATGAATTAGAGCAGAGACTGTGAGCCAGGCCTTCTTGTCCAACATCAGTGCCTGACCTCACAAATGCACTTCTGGAAGAATGGTCAAACATTCCCATAGACACACTCCTAAACCTTGTGGACAACCTTCCCAGAAGAGTTGAAGCTGTTATAGCTGCTGGGATACCATTAAAGTTCATGTGCGTCCCAATACTTTTGGCAATATAGTGTATATTACAGGTCTTCCTAACTGACCAAAATGTAAATATGGATATAGCTGTTAGATATTTATTCTGTACGCACAAGTTCACCAATAAAATTGATTTATTATTTTTAACAGATGCAAAGCAATTAGAATCCTCCTTGCCCTCCTGACATCAACTAAGCAGATCATTTTATGGTGGCCAAACAGTTTCTAGCTACAGCACGGTGGCCATCAACCCCTACTATAGACCAATTGAAACAGAAAATGAATTGGTTTCTCCTCAATGAGAAAATGGCAGTGTTCTTCAAAGACTCCGTCTCTAAGTTCAAGTGAAATTGGACGCCCTGGATCGAGTGTTATCTCCCATTTGATTTTGGAACTTTGAGCGAATCCTACGCCCTCCCTCTTTTTGTCTCCAACTTTCCTCTCTAAAACCCTCTAAATTCCCAAGGGTTTTGATCTATTACTTGTGCCTGCCTATCTCTTGTTTTAGATGAGAAGCAGTAGATCTCTAGGTGAACTCTTCCTCCATCTCCTTTTTGCTTCTCCCAGCAACTATTCAACTAAAGCCGGCCATAAGATAGAATCTTTCCCAGTTCAGCATTACCAGCCTGAGATTTGATCCATCTACGGGCAGGCTGATTGTATCCAAGTCAATCCATAAATCAACTTGGGTACAACCAGCATATGGGATTTTTAGCATGCGATTATAGCCACTAGCGGTTATTACTGTGTTCTCCCAACAGGGACGGCTCCCTGAGTCCCCCTCCGGTAGAACACAATAGATCCGCAGGAGGGATTGTTGATGGGCGAATCAAACAATTTGTTTTCTGCAACCATGGGTGGCAGGAAAGAAAATCGCATAATCTATGGCCTGCCTTAGACTAATTGATGGCTGGAACCTGGGAGACATATCCATACATGATTGAAGATCATCCATAATTGTATTATCCTCGTTGAGGGGAACCTGTAACAACGTTTAACTAATACTTAATCAAAAGCCTGGATGTACCACTATCTCGTCTCACCTTCTCTTATTGTATATTGAAAAATTCAACAAACACATATTGAAGCACAACGTATTGAAAAGTTGGCTCAGATCTGAAGATATCCAATGCCACAGAGCTGAGCAGAGTGGTGGGGGAGCAAGGAAAAGATTAGTTTATGATGGTGGGGGAATAAAACAAACTCACACAAAGTCATAGCTAAGTATCCACTGACATGAGATGACATGAGATGAAGGCAGCCATCTAAGATCAAGGTCTCAAGTCTATGGGTTCAACCAGACGGCCTTCAGCTGAATTGTCTTGTAGGTTTGGGACATCAATTGATCAAGTTAGATGATAGTTAGATGCCAGCACCTTTAACCCACTTTCCTTTTCAATGGAATACGTAAGACAAGCCTAAATGATATCTTTAGTATTGACAACTCCATTCCCATTCCCTACTGAACTATAAAGGTAAGCATTTTGTTTTATTTTTATTTTCAGTCTGCCAGCTATTTAATTCCACCAGATACCTAGACGCCCACCTTATTCCGCCCACGTAGGCTGATGCAGCATCTGGTTTTGGTAACGTCTCTTTGGTTAACCTCATAACTGCTGGAGAGAGGGTTTTAAACATAGTAACATCCTACGCCTGACCTTTTAATAAGGATCCTCCCCGTCTCATGGCCCAGGTTCAGTTACACAGTGTGACTGTCACCAATACACAGTGCATAAACTCTGTACAACACAAGCACAAGCTCATAATAGGAGCCAAGAGTAACAGTCTGCTGAAGGAATGCCATCTATTAAAAGTACCTTAGCCATACAAATCTTAATTCTGCCAACAATGAAATGCTCTCATATTGGACATTATTCTGCAGAAAACACTCTTTCTTCAATGACACAACAAACTGTTACAACATTTTCACACTTCTCCTTTATTATACTACATGCATAGCATACCACCTTGGTCCCACCACCGTACCTTGCTATCAGGCATCTAAACTGCATTGAAGAAACACTGGCACCTTAACCATGCAGAGCAAAGTGGCATTGCCTATACAATGGGCCCCCCAACTGTCTGATACTCTCCTTGCCTATGCTCTCTCGCCACCCTTCTCATTGTTGCAGCCGGTAAAGCTACATGGCACATCCAGGTAAAGGGGAGCTATGTGACCAGCTCTAAAAATTAAAAAATCACACTCCTGCGCCACAGAATAATCAATAACCACAGGTATGAAATGCTGCTGTGCACTAGTGTAACACACCAAATATTCAAATCAAATGAAAACAGCGCAAAACAATACCTAAACCAGATACCTTATATGTTATACATAATATAAATCATAAACATATAAAATTATTAATTGGATAAAAAGTGTCAAAAAAAATTAAAGTGTCCAAAACAATACAAAAAATGTAAAGTCCTTTTTCCCAAACTCCAGAGTGTTTCAACAACAAATTTGATTAATCTTCTGTGTTATGTGCTTCCACCATCCACCAGTGCAACATCAACATAAACCGCACTCACCAGATTTTGGTGAATAGCAGGCCTTTTAGGACTTTTAGGGATCCTACACCCCCTCTACAGCCTCCAGACCTCCATTAAACTCCACTAGCAATATCACACTATATGAAATTCTTCTCCCTTGGTACAACTGTGGAGCGGGTTTGGAGGTCCTTATCAAGGAGGGAGTGGAAGGATCATCCGAGTCTTGTATGGTGGAATGGAGGTCTGGAGGCTGTAGAGGAGTAGGATCCCTAAAAGTCCTAAAAGGCCTGCTATTCACCAAAATCTGGTGAGTGCGGTTTATGTTGGTGTTGTACTGGTGGATGGTGGAAGCACATAACACAGAAGATTACTCAAATTTGTTGTTGAAACACTCTGGAGTTTGGGAAAAAGGACTTTACGTTTTTTGTATTGTTTTGGACACTTTAATTTTTTTTGACACTTTTTATCCAATTAATAATTTTATATGTTTATGATTTATATTACGTATAACATATAAGGTATCTGGTTTAGGTATTGTTTTGCGCTGTTTTCAGCTCGCCTATGACAATGATCGGACCTAGCATCAAATCACTAGGTCCAATCTCTGTCACATAGCTAAGGTGTGATATCAGATGTGCCCTAGGTCACAAACTCAGTTGATTTCAGCAAGAGCTGCTATGCAGTGGCCACGAGGTAGGGGTGGCAATGGAGCACCAACTAGGGGTGCATCAGGGTGTTAGGGTTTATGCAGAAACAAAGGTCACTATACCCTGAAAAATAAAAATGAGAGCTTGTTCTCACCAGCCCAATGCAAAAAAAAAAAAGAAAAAAGAAAAGCCTTGCTTTGTATGGCAAATATGCTGCTGCTATAAAAAAATTGTGGGCCTACATTTTACTACACGGCAGCACATTACAACATGCGGCAACATACTGCCATGATTAGAGTTGAAGTATAAATAGGCATAGTTTACATAAAGTTAAAAAAACAGATACTGCAATGCGTTGTAAAAACAGGGGCATGTGCCATATGCACACCATAATGAGCACCTGTTGGTGTGAACAGGCCTTGACAGTACTTTTGTAAAGACTTGCTTCCCCCCAAAATCCTTTAAACTCGCTTTGCTAGCACTCCCCCGCACTATAATCCTTAGTGTTGGACGCTACAGGGATTGGTGACGTCAATCTAAGTCAATGTGCAATTGGCTGCTAGACCCGAACACTGTCACATGGAAGGAAGTCACATGCACCCCTATATTTGGAAACAAAGGGTATTGTTGTCGGCTGCAATGGATGCAGGAGTGGTGATGGAGCACTGGCGAGGTGATCTTCATGGGCTTGGAGGGCTTTACAAAGACAATGTTACTTTGTCATATTTTCTCTTTAAAAATGTGGAAAAAAATTAAACAAGGGCAATTAATTAAAACTAGAACTTTGCCCCTAGCGACTGGATTTCTTGCTTCATTTTTTTCAAAGGGTGAGGAACGCTTTCCTACCCATAGCACATGCTGAAGAGATAGTGCCCAACGTACATTATATTTGTTTAATAGGAATTATCAGCACTATGATCATAATTAAATCACTAACCAGCCATTGTTATGTATTATCCTGGAGTACAAATGCATACCATTCCTAGACATCACGAGAGTACGTAAAACAGGTACAAACCTCCCATCTGTGTGTATATAAACACAAGACGCGGTGACCTACAGTAAACAGTATCCCACTCATTTGACTGTTTTACCATGGTGCAAACCTAAACATATGCTCCTACAAACAACTCGAAACAGAAATGCAATATGCAAAAAAACAAGCTGGGAATCGAGACTCATAAAATGGCACATGCATGGTTCTCAGCAAGTAGGCAACAGATCTTATTACCTGCCTATATTTTACAAAACAAACTGGGCTCACCGAGAATGTAAGGTGCTAGGCTCAGATACCAGGGGTTATTTAAAGAACAAGTCTCACTACTAAGATACTGTACAGAAGAAGTCTCACCAACAAGATCATTTGTTCCTCCTGTCACCTAGGGGACAAGGTGCAGGTAGCACTTTGTCCCATTCAGAATCATACTGTCATTAAGAAACAAAAGCACCATTCCTTTCTGTTTGTGCTGGCTGTTAGCTCCACCCCAGACTCAAGCCCAATTTATGATTTTTCCTATGGGAAAGGCACCCGAATAACACTAGGCCTCCTCCTTTTCCATATTGATGAGCCAACACAGCACTAGGCACTGCTTGCTTTTCCTTCTACCCATTCATGAGTCAGCACAGCAGTAAGCTCCACCACCTCTTACTTCTCTCCATTGATGAGCAAGCACAGCACTAGGCAATGCCCCATCTTCCTCCTCCCCATTTATGAACCAGCACAGCACTTGGCGCCACCGCATCTACCTTATCCACAATCATGAGTCAGCACAACACTAGGCACAGCCACCTCTTCCTTACTCCAATTCATAAGACAGGACAGCACTGGGCACCACCACCTCTTCCTTATCCCCATTCATGAGCCAGCACAACACTAGGCACCACCACCTCCTCCTTACCCCAATTCATAAGCCAGGACAGCACTGGACACCACCACCTCTTCCTTACCCCAATTCATAAGCCAGGACAGCACTGGGCACCACCACCATTTCCTTACCCCAATTCATAAGCCAGGACAGCACTGGGCACAGCCACCTCCTCCTTACCCCAATTCATAAGCCAGGACAGCACTGGGCACCGCCACCTCTTCCTTACCCCAATTCATAAGCCAGGACAGCACTGGGCACCACCACCTTTTCCCTACCCCAATTCATAAGCCAGGACAGCACTGGGCACCACCACCTCTTCCTTACCCCAATTCATAAGCCAGGACAGCACTGGGCACCACCACCTCTTCCTTATCCCAATTCATAAGCCAGGACAGCACTGGGCACCACCACCTCTTCCTTACCCCAGTTCATAAGCCAGGACAGCACTGGGCACCACTATCTTTTCCTTACCCCAGTTCATAAGCCAGGACAGCACTGGGCACTGCCACCTCTTCCTTACCCCAATTCATAAGCCAGGACAGCAATGGGCACCACTATCTTTTCCTTACCCCAATTCATAAGCCAGGACAGCACTGGGCACCACCACCTCTTCCTTACCCCAATTCAAGAGCCAGCACAGCAATAGGCACCACCACCTCTTCCTTACCCCAATTCAAAAGCCAGGACAGCACTGAGCACCACCACCTCTTCCTTACCCCAATTCATAAGCCAGGACAGCACTGGGCACCACCACCTCTTCCTTACCCCAATTCAAGAGCCAGCACAGCAATAGGCACCACCACCTCTTCCTTACCCCAATTCATAAGCCAGGACAGCACTGGGCACCACCACCTCTTCCTTACCCCAGTTCATAAGCCAGGACAGCACTGGGCACCACTATCTTTTCCTTACCCCAGTTCATAAGCCAGGACAGCACTGGGCACTGCCACCTCTTCCTTACCCCAATTCATAAGCCAGGACAGCAATGGGCACCACTATCTTTTCCTTACCCCAATTCATAAGCCAGGACAGCACTGGGCACCACCACCTCTTCCTTACCCCAATTCAAGAGCCAGCACAGCAATAGGCGCTGCCACCTCTTTCTTCTCCCCATTCATGAGCCAGCACAGAACTAGTCATGGCCTCCTCTTTCATCTCCCCATTCATGAGCTGTGTACAGAGGTTGCGATGAGAGACTAGTTGGTCTCTTGTGTTATTGTGAATGATGGCAGTCATCTCCAGCACACTTCTACTACGAGAGATGAGTGCATCACTGCCACCTCTCCTTGCTGTCAGTCAGACCTCATCTGGTATTTTTCTCCTTTTGGGCAGCATGGTCAGACATTGGTGGCGGGAGAAACGACATGTTGTTGACCACGCTAGCTTAAGATCTAAGGCACCTACCAAAAGGGTAGCACTTTGTGCCCTGGGGGACAGCAGGAGCAACGATTTTTTCAATATGACATTGATGTGCAGCAACCCACAGCAAAAAGACTGCACACATTGCTCTTCTTCAAAAGAGTTACTGAGAGTCTTTGAATAGGTGATCAGGTGCAACTCTTGGAGTTGAAACACAAAATAGTTGTTAATCAATGTTAATACACCAAAGCCTTAGTGGCCCTTGTGGCTCCACACTGAGCGCCCAAAGAACTTTGGACTCTGTATTACTTTGCTGCGCTTTTCCCAGCAAGGGACACTCATTCCTACATGCCCATTGCTATGCCATGCAAATTTGGCAAAGTTCCATTCTTGCCTATCTCTGCAGAGCAGCTTAGTGTGTTTTTAAAAGGGAAACAATAAAGGCCCTTTCATAGTTACACGTGTGCATTACCATGAACAATGGTATGAATAGGCTAAGTCTCTTCCGTTGTTGGGGAATGAATAGGATCAACCCCAGCTGAAAACAACAAGCTTACTAAAAATAAATAGCAAAACCAGCTTTTACTGCGATATTTTCCCTCTCACCCTTCCAGTTCCTTTTTTCTCCCACTAGATGTCCTCAGTTTGACGGCAAGCATCTTTCAATCCACTTCTTCTGAGCCAAGGACAGTGAAAGAAGTAGAAGCAGAGTACTGACCTTATCTGTTACTCTGCTCTCTCCTTCTGTCAGCATGCCCTTTGTCAGTATGTACTGACTGACTGTATGTACTAAAAAAAATACAGTTACATTATTGTGTGACTTTAATATCTGTCTAGAGTTCAGCTTTAATGTTCACTGTGCTTTTACCAAAACTCATTCTTTATTGCCTAAATCAGGGGTGGCCAACCTGCGGCTCTCCAGCTGCTGCAGGACTACAAGTTCCATCATGCCTCTGCAAGTCAGTAACTTCCCATCTTTGCAATGCCTCATGGGAAATGTAGTTCCACAACAGCTGGAGAGCCACAGGTTAGCCACCCCTGGCCTAAATGATAGAGCTGAAGTGCAACACCAGGCAAACAACTAGTTGAAACACATGCACGCATGCAAACTGTTTTGATTGGATTTGCAGTGCAGTTCAGACAGTCTGATTGGCTCACCTCTACCATACTGCAGAGCCAGGCTGGCAACACCAATATTTCCTGGCTTAACTTTGTAATTTACTGCATCACCAGGCTGCCCACTGAGCCAATTTTTTGTTGTCCAAAGAGCAGGTTGGAGGCAGTGGAGAGGTGTCATCATAGAAATCACCTGCATCTCGTTGCTGATTACCTGTCTGATGAGCAGCATACAATATATGTATATATATATCAAATTTGTTTAAAAAAAATTGGTATTACCCTTATGGAATTTACAAAATAGGCATTGCATGACGCAGTTCCAGGAAGACCAGCCTTACGCATGGATGACTTTCCAGCAAATTCCATCCAGCCTTGGATCTCAAAGACAGATCAAAGAAATTCACCAACATCCCTGTTCTGTACAATGAGGTGGTGGGAAGCTGCCATGAACAGTAGGATTGCTTTTGCAGCAGAAAGCCAAATGAAATTAATAGACAACAGCCCTGTGTGATATATACGGCAATGAAAACTGCAATGGTGACAACTGGCATCTGGCAAACCAGAGCCAAATCAATGGAGGAGCAATGCTGGGTGGCTGTAGGAGTCATGGGGATACACACAAACAAACACTACAAAATAAAAATAAATAAATACATAAACAAACAAATAAATGAAATATATATAGAATTATATAATTATATATATATACACACACACACGCACACGCACACACATACATATATATATATATATACATATATCAACACACACCTATCTGTCTATATATCTCTATACATACACACATTAGTGCTGCTTTTTGCTTGTGTCTTGTTAAACAAGTCTGACGGTACATGCATCATGATGAAGGAAAGTGTCGCTACACACACACACCAATAATAAAATGATGCTGTTTTAAGATCATACATTCCCCGTTGTATGCTGTAATAAGATGGTGTACAATACGCTGCAAGCATCCAGATATTTTCTGTGTATTTTAGTGTGCAGGATATACACAAGTGACAAGACAGGAATGGTGTGATCTCCACTGCGATTATACAAGATGTGCTGTGCATGGTATAAAAGACGCTGGCGTACCACTGAACAATGCATGCATGGTGTATAGCGAACATGTGCTTTATGGTACTAACAAAAACCATCAATATGGTGAAAAACACCCGTTGATGCAAACAAGTGTATAATTGGAGCGCTTATTGCGTTCCTGTACTCAAAATCAAAGGCAGATGCAACAATACAATAATTGTTGATGCATGTGTCTGTTTAAAAAGGTTGCATTGGACAGGAAATATATGTAACCAGTACAGATAATTCATTAAGTATACAGTACATTGTAACATATTTGTAGGGGATGAACAATAACAAGGACTGCCATAAAGAACATATATTACATGATATCCATAAATAACAGTGTATAGAATGTACATACAGGAGCATACAGAGGATAGGGGTTGCATAGGACCGTATACTATACAGGGATTTTATATGACCATATAATATATAGGGGTTGTATGGAGCCATATACTAAACAGGGATTGTATAGAGCTATATACTATATAGGGGCAATATGGAACCATACACAATACAGGAATTGTATAGAACCATATACTATATAGGGGTTGTATGGAGACATATAATATATAGGGGTTGTAGGCAGGCATAAACCATACAGGAATTGTATAGATCCATTTACTATATAGGGGTTGTATGGAGCCATACACAATAGAGGAATTGTATAGAACCATATACTATATAGGGGTTGTATGGAGACATATAATATATAGGGATCGTATAGGGCCATATACTATATTGAGATTGTACAGGGCCATATACAGTTGTGTCCAAAATTATTCAACCCCCAATGCTGTAAAGGGGTTTAGGGACTATAGTGTACATTTGGAATTGTATTCAGAATCAAATCCTACAAGGACGTTGTAACTACCCAAATGCAACTAAAATGACATCAATTGTTTATGTAATACAGTAGTAAATGGTTCTTATGTGGTTTCTTCATTGCCACAATTATTCAACCCCTTAAAGACTACCACTCTGAAGAACAGAGGTTCATACAGGTGCTTTCCATCAGGTATTGAAAACACCTGTGGATGTCACCGAGCAGCAATCAAGCATAATAAGCACCAATTAGGCAGCTTTAAAATGACTGTGATACTCAGCTCCTTCTAGACATTTACTGGTGTGGTTACAAACATGGTGAAGGCAAGAGAATGGTCCAGGAAGACAAGAGAAGAGGTGATTTCTCTTCACAGGAAGGGCAATGGCTATAAGAAGATTGCAAAGATGTTAAACATACCAAGAGACACCTTAGGAAGCATCATTCGCAAATTCAAGGCAAAGGGCACTGTTGAAACGCTACCTGGTCGTGGCAGAAAGAAGATGCTGACTTCGACTGCTGTGCGCTACCTGAAGCGTAGAGTGGAGAGAAGTCCCCGTGTGACTGCTGAGGAACTGAGAAAAGATTTGTCAGATGTGGGTACAGAAGTTTCAGCCCAGACAATAAGACGCACACTGCGTAATGAAGGCCTCCGTGCCAGAACTCCCAGGCGTACCCCCTTGCTGTCTCCAAAGAATAAGAAGAGTCGACTGCAGTATGCCAAAAGCCATGTGGACAAACCACAAAAGTTGTGGGATAGTGTTCTGTGGACTGATGAAACAAAATTAGAACTGTTTGGGCCCATGGATCAACGCTATGTTTGGAGGAGGAAGAACAAGGCCTATGATGAAAAGAACACCTTGCCTACTGTGAAGCATGGTGGAGGGTCAATCATGCTTTGGGGCTGTTTTGCTTCTGCAGGTACAGGGAAGCTTCAGCGTGTGCAAGGTACCATGAATTCTCTTCAGTACCAGGAGATATTGGATGGAAACGTGATGCAGTCCGTCACACACCTGAGGCTTGGGAGACGTTGGACCTTTCAACAGGACAATGATCCCAAGCATACCTCCAAGTCCACTAGAGCATGGTTGCAGAGGAAAGGCTGGAACATTTTGGAGTGGCCATCGCAGTCACCAGACTTAAATCCGATTGAGAACCTCTGGTGGGACTTAAAGAAAGCAGTTGCAGTGCGCAAGCCTAAGAATGTGACTGAACTGGAGGCCTTTGCCCATGAAGAATGGGCGAAGATACCCGTAGATCGCTGCAAGACACTTGTGTCAAGCTATGCTTCACGTTTAAAAGCTGTTATAACTGTAAAAGGATGCTGTACTAAGTACTAAGATTGAATGTCACTTGGGGGTTGAATAAAACTGATAATGCTGTGAGCACAGAAAAGACATTTGTGGTTATTTCATTATAACTGTTATGTTATATTTGTCTGACCTACAAGTGCCTCTTTAATGTAAATGTAAGCAAGATGACTGAATGATCAAAAGCAATGTCAAACTGGCCAAAACACTCAATTTCAGTGGGGGTTGAATAATTTTGGACACAACTGTATACTATACAGGGATTTTATACAACCACATAATATATAGGAACATATACTATATAGGGGTTGTATGGAGACATATAATATATAGGGGTTGTATTGAGCCATACACTAAATAGTGATTGTGTAGAACCATATACATAACCTAGGAACATATACTATACAGGGGTTGAATAGAAACATATACTATACAGGGGCAGTATGGAACTGCAACCTATACAGGAATTGTATAAAACCATATACTATATAAGGGTTTTATGGAGCCATATACTATACAGGGGTTGAATAGAAACATATACTATACAGGGGCAGTATGGAGCTACAACCTATACAGGAATTGTATAAAACCATATACTATATAGGGGTTGTATGGAGCAATATACTATACAGAAATTGTATAGAAACATATACTATATAGGGGTTGTATGGAGACATATACTATACAGGAATTGTATAGAAACATATACTATATAGGGGTTGTATGGAGACATATAATATATAGGGGTTGTATGGAGCTATATACTAAACAGCTATTGTATAGCACCATATACTATACAGAGACAGTATGGCGCCATAACCTATACAGGAATTGTATAAAACCATATACTATATAGGGGTTGTATGGAGCAATATACTATACAGGGGTTGTATAGAAACATATACTATACAGGGGCAGTATGGAGCCATAACCTATGCTAGAATTGTATAAAACCATATACTATACAGGGTTTGTATAGAAACATATACTATACAGGGGTTGTATAGAAACATATACTATATAGAGGCAGTATGGAGCCATAACTTATACAGGAATTGTATAAAACCATATACTATATAGGGGTTGTATGGAGCCATTTAATAGATAGGGGTTGAATGGAGCCATAAACTATACAGGAATTGTATAGAACCATATAATGAATAGGGGTTGTATGGAGCCATATAATATATAGGGCTTGTATAGAATCATATATTATGCAGGGGTTGTATAGAACCATACAATCTATAGGGGTTGTATAGGATAATATACTATACAGGGCTTATACAGAACCATATAATGTACATGGGTTGTATAGCATGGCCCTTGCACGTCATATCAAGACCATATATAAATACACTGTATACAGTACAAATAAGGTATGTGATGTAAAGAGTCTATCTGTGCAATGCTAGAGAAGCCAATGACTTGTCTTTATTACACTGACAATTTGTAATTAATGTCAGTATCAGGACTGATCTATCATCCCCTGACAGGGATGCGGGGAAATGTCAGTTACGTACAATACCTATGTACTGTGCAATGCTGATATCTTTGCAATGCTAGTAATACGGACTGCTGAAGATACCATGTCTGTGCAATGCCAATAATTATCACTAATGTTGTGTAATGCAATGACTGCACAACCAAGAACTAATCAATAATGCAATGATCAATATTTGTACAATGCCGGAGATGCTTAACCCTGGTCTATGACATGATGCCGAGGTCTGTGTAACAATGATAATCAGCAGTGATATATAATGCAATGATCATGTGTGTACAATGCCAATTAATCCCAGTCTGCAATGCTATGCAAAGCTCTTTATGTTCAGTAGTAATCTATAACATCATGTTAAGATGTGGAGTAGTAATCTGTAATAAAAGGTTAATGCTTCTGCAATGGATCTAATTCTTAGTGCCGACTAGCCATGCATGATATGGTTTATACAAAGACAGGAATGCTCAGCATAGCCCGATAATACAATGCTAACCCGCAGTACTGGTTTATAATGCAATGCTAAGATCAGTAATGATCAGGACTGGTCTGTAATGCAATGATGAGGACTGTGCAAGGACAGGTAATGCTTGAGACTGATCTGTAAAGCAGCGCTACAAGCTCTAACATTGTAAACTGGTCTAAAATGCAATGCTAGGATCAATGCACCTTCTATAGTACTAATAACCGGTCTACATTAAATGTTAGGATCAATGCAACTTCTATAGCACTAAGAACCGGTCTATATTGCAATGCTAGGATCAATGCAACTTCTATAGCACTAAGAACCGGTCTATATTGCAATGCTAGGATCAATGCAACTTCTATAGCACTAAGGACTGGTCTATAATGCAATGTTAGGATCAATGCAACTTCTATAGCACTAAGAACCGGTCTATATTGCAATGCTAGGATCAATGCAACTTCTATAGCACTAAGAACCGGTCTATATTGCAATGCTAGGATCAATGCAACTTCTATAGCACTAAGAACTGGTCTATATTGCAATGCTAGGATCAATGCAATTTCTATAGCACTATGGACTGGTCTATAATGCAATGTTAGGATCAGTTACAATTAGGACCGGTCTACATTGCAATGTTAGGATCAGTAACAATTAGGACTGGTCTATAATGCAATGTTAGGATCAGTAACAATTAGGACCGGTCTATAATGTGATGTTAGGATCAGTAACAATTAGGACCGGTCTATAATGCAATGTTAGGATCAGTAACAATTAGGACCGGTCTATAATGTGATGTTAGGATCAGTAACAATTAGGACTCGTCTATAATGCAATGCCAGAAATACTGTGCAGTGACAATTAATACTCATGACCAGTCTATAATACAAGTTACGATCATTGCATGACAGTCATGTAAAGAACTGGTCTATAGTTTAATGCCAAATTCTGTGCAATGGCAGTGATGGTCAGCAGTTGTCTATAATGGAATCCTAGTGACCCAGCAATGGTAGTCACTCTTAGGGACATTAAAGCAGTGAATCTGACATTCAACGTACACTGCAGGTGTATCTTCACGGTGCATTGCCAGTAGTGTTTGGCACCGGACTATAATGCAACCTTTTTACCAGGAAGGAACCCTTCAAATGACTGTCTAGTCTCAGAGAACCCTGCTAATAATTACTATACGTATACAGCTCATGGTACATTGTCATGATGGTCACTGGGAAGAATGTCCCTTACATCTGTGGTCACTGGGAAGAATGAACCTTACATCTGTGGTCACTGGGAAGAATGAACCTTACATCTGTGGTCACTGGGAAGAATGTTTCTTACAGACAGATTGAAAGGTAATCGGTGTCAGTGGGAAGTGATCTGAGAGGAAGAAGTTGCTCATTACTTGGGGAACCCCTAGCAACCTCTGGAGGAACCCTGGGTGAGAAAGGCTGGTTAGTACTATATCAGTAGCAATGGTTCATCATGTAATGGTTGGCTCTATGCAAATGCAGTGATGCTCAGTTATCAGCTATAATGGAAATTAATAGTAATAGTGCACAGCACTGGTCTATAGTACAATGCTAAGGACTGTGCAATGGCAGTAATGCCAAGAACTGGTCTATAATGCAATGCTAAGTACTGTGCAATGGCAGTAATGCCAAGTACTGGTCTATAATGCAATACTAAGGACTGTGCAATGGCAGTAATGCCAAGAACTGGTCTATAATGCAATGCTAAGACCTGTGCAATGGCAGTAATGCTGAGTACTGGTCTATAATGCAATGCTAAGGACTGTGCAATGGCAGTAATGTCGAGTACTGGTCTATAATGCAATGCTAAGGACTCTGCAATTGTAGTAATGCTGAGTATTGGTATATAATGCAATGCTAAGGACTGTGTAATGGTAGTAATGCTGAGTATTGATATATAATGCAATGCTAAGGACTCTGCAATGGTAGTAATGCTGAGTA